>NC_069499.1:38974160-39171660 GCF_027579735.1 Bombina bombina | reverse complement strand
CCTACGTTATACTTATGTACCCCTAATCTGCTGCCCCTAACACCGCCGACCCCTGTATTATATCTATTAACCCCTAACTTGCCCCCCACAACGTCGCCGCAAGCTACTTAAAATAATTAACCCCTAATCTTCCGACCGCTAATCGTCGCCACCTACGTTATCCCTATGTACCCCTAATCTGCTACCCCTAACATCGCCGACCCCTATGTTATATTTATTAACCCCTAATCTGCCCCCCACAACGTCGCCGACACCTACCTACACTTATTAACCCCTAATCTGCCGAGCGGACCTGAGCGCTACTATAATAAAGTTATTAACCCCTAATCCGCCTCACTAACCCTATCATAAATAGTATTAACCCCTAATCTGCCCTCCCTAACATCGCCGACACCTACCTTCAATTATTAACCCCTAATCTTCCGATCGGAGCTCACCGCTATTCTAATAAATGTATTAACCCCTAAAGCTAAGTCTAACCCTAACACTAACACCCCCCTAAGTTAAATATAATTTTTATCTAACGAAATAAATTAACTCTTATTAAATAAATAATTCCTATTTAAAGCTAAATACTTACCTGTAAAATAAATCCTAATATAGCTACAATATAATTTATAATTATATTATAGCTATTTTAGGATTAATATTTATTTTACAGGCAACTTTGTAATTATTTTAACCAGGTACAATAGCTATTAAATAGTTAAGAACTATTTAATAGTTACCTAGTTAAAATAATAACAAATTTACCTGTAAAATAAATCCTAACCTAAGATATAATTAAACCTAACACTACCCTATCAATAAAATAATTAAATAAACTACCTACAATTACCTACAATTAACCTAACACTACACTATCAATAAATTAATTAAACACAATTGCTACAAATAAATAAAATTAAATAAACTATCTAAAGTACAAAAAATAAAAAAGAACTAAGTTACAGAAAATAATAAAATATTTACAAACATAAGAAAAATATTACAACAATTTTAAACTAATTACACCTACTCTAAGCCCCCTAATAAAATAACAAAGCCCCCCAAAATAAAAAATTCCCTACCCTATTCTAAAATACAAATATTACAAGCTCTTTTACCTTACCAGCCCTGAACAGGGCCCTTTGCGGGGCATGCCCCAAGAATTTCAGCTCTTTTGCCTGTAAAAAAAAACATACAATACCCCCCCCCAACATTACAACCCACCACCCACATACCCCTAATCTAACCCAAACCCCCCTTAAATAAACCTAACACTACCCCCCTGATGATCTTCCTACCTTGTCTTCACCATGCCAGGTTCACCGATCCGTCCTGGCTCCAAGATCTTCATCCAACCCAAGCGGGGGCTAGACATCCACTGAAGAAGTCCAGAAGAGGGTCCAAAGTCTTCCTCCTATCCGGCAAGAAGAGGACATCCGGACCGGCAAACATCTTCTCCAAGCGGCATCTTCTATCTTCTTCCATCCGATGACGACCGGCTCCATCTTGAAGACCTCCAGCGCGGATCCATCCTCTTCTTCCGACGACTAGACGACGAATGACGGTTCCTTTAAGGGACGTCATCCAAGATGGCGTCCCTCGAATTCCGATTGGCTGATAGGATTCTATCAGCCAATCGGAATTAAGGTAGGAATTTTCTGATTGGCTGATGGAATCAGCCAATCAGAATATAGTTCAATCCGATTGGCTGATCCAATCAGCCAATCAGATTGAGCTCGCATTCTATTGGCTGTTCCGATCAGCCAATAGAATGCGAGCTCAATCTGATTGGCTGATTGGATCAGCCAATCGGATTGAACTTGATTCTGATTGGCTGATTCCATCAGCCAATCAGAAAATTCCTACCTTAATTCCGATTGGCTGATAGAATCCTATCAGCCAATCGGAATTCGAGGGACGCCATCTTGGATGACGTCCCTTAAAGGAACCGTCATTCGTCGTCTAGTCGTCGGAAGAAGAGGATGGATCCGCGCTGGAGGTCTTCAAGATGGAGCCGGTCGTCATCGGATGGAAGAAGATAGAAGATGCCGCTTGGAGAAGATGTTTGCCGGTCCGGATGTCCTCTTCTTGCCGGATAGGAGGAAGACTTTGGACCCTCTTCTGGACTTCTTCAGTGGATGTCTAGCCCCCGCTTGGGTTGGATGAAGATCTTGGAGCCAGGACGGATCGGTGAACCTGGCATGGTGAAGACAAGGTAGGAAGATCATCAGGGGGGTAGTGTTAGGTTTATTTAAGGGGGGTTTGGGTTAGATTAGGGGTATGTGGGTGGTGGGTTGTAATGTTGGGGGGGGGTATTGTATGTTTTTTTTTACAGGCAAAAGAGCTGAAATTCTTGGGGCATGCCCCGCAAAGGGCCCTGTTCAGGGCTGGTAAGGTAAAAGAGCTTGTAATATTTGTATTTTAGAATAGGGTAGGGAATTTTTTATTTTGGGGGGCTTTGTTATTTTATTAGGGGGCTTAGAGTAGGTGTAATTAGTTTAAAATTGTTGTAATATTTTTCTTATCTTTGTAAATATTTTATTATTTTCTGTAACTTAGTTCTTTTTTATTTTTTGTACTTTAGATAGTTTATTTAATTTTATTTATTTGTAGCAATTGTGTTTAATTAATTTATTGATAGTGTAGTGTTAGGTTAATTGTAGGTAATTGTAGGTAGTTTATTTAATTATTTTATTGATAGGGTAGTGTTAGGTTTAATTATATCTTAGGTTAGGATTTATTTTACAGGTAAATTTGTTATTATTTTAACTAGGTAACTATTAAATAGTTCTTAACTATTTAATAGCTATTGTACCTGGTTAAAATAATTACAAAGTTGCCTGTAAAATAAATATTAATCCTAAAATAGCTATAATATAATTATAATTTATATTGTAGCTATATTAGGATTTATTTTACAGGTAAGTATTTAGCTTTAAATAGGAATCATTTATTTAATAAGAGTTAATTTATTTCGTTAGATAAAAATTATATTTAACTTAGGGGGGTGTTAGGGTTAGACTTAGCTTTAGGGGTTAATACATTTATTAGAATAGCGGTGAGCTCCGGTCGGCAGATTAGGGGTTAATAATTGAAGGTAGGTGTCGGCGATGTTAGGGAGGGCAGATTAGGGGTTAATACTATTTATGATAGGGTTAGTGAGGCGGATTAGGGGTTAATAACTTTATTATAGTAGCGCTCAGGTCCGCTCGGCAGATTAGGGGTTAATAAGTGTAGGCAGGTGTCGGCGACGTTGTGGGGGGCAGATTAGGGGTTAATAAATATAACATAGGGGTCGGCGATGTTAGGGCAGCAGATTAGGGGTACATAGGGATAACGTAGGTGGCGGCGGTTTACGGAGCGGCAGATTAGGGGTTAAAAGTGTAATGCAGGGGTCAGCGATAGCGGGGGCGGCAGATTAGGAGTTAATAAGTGTAAGGTTAGGGGTGTTTAGACTCGGGGTACATGTTAGGGTGTTAGGTGCAGACGTAGGAAGTGTTTCCCCATAGGAAACAATGGGGCTGCGTTAGGAGCTGAACGCTGCTTTTTTGCAGGTGTTAGGTTTTTTTTCAGCTCAAACAGCCCCATTGTTTCCTATGGGAGAATCGTGCACGAGCACGTTTTTGAGGCCGGCCGCGTCCGTAAGCAACTCTGGTATCGAGAGTTGCATTTGCGGTAAAAATGCTCTACGCTCCTTTTTTGGAGCCTAACGCAGCATTTGTTTGAACTCTCGATACCAGAGTTAAATTTATGGTGCGGCCAGAAAAAAACCCGCGGAGCGTTAACAGCCCTTTTACCGCCGAACTCTAAATCTAGGCCTTAGATTGGAAGAGCATCACACACTTGGAATGCAATTATTTCTTACAATTTTGAGAAGGTGCCAATAATTTTGTCCAGTCCATTTTTATAGTTTTGCGTGGAATGTGTCAGATTTGGCTTTTTTCTCTCCACTTTTTTATGTCATACTAATACAAACAAATTATATAAACATGAGAATGCCTAAACATTTGTAATTGCAACAATTTTCTGGGTGAAGTGGTGCATTATCTGACAGAAATGCAGGGGTGCCAATATTTTTGACCACGACTGTATGTATATATGTATGTGTGTGTGTATATGTGTATATGTTTATGTGTGTATATATATATATATATATATGTGTGTGTATATATATATATATATATATATATATATATATATATATATATATATATATATATATATATATATATATCTCATACACACCTGGGTCCGGGTCCTGTTCAGTGCTGTTGTGGCAGCACCCCTGCTAGCATTTATCTATTGTTTAATGTCCCTTTTAATGGGAACATTTTTTTTTTTTAATATATATTATTTTCCCTAAAACCCTGAATAAATGACATTACAAAATGTCATGTGGTTTCCATGCAAAGATGAAAGCTTTTTTTTTAACAGAAATTTACTTGCACGTTTAGTGCTGTTCTATTTGAGTACAGTACATGGCGTGAATTACAGGGCACGTTTATTTGTTATTTCTTTTTAATAGGTTTCACACATTTTGGTGCACATTGTACTTTTTTTTATCTTTTTGAATATAGCTGTATATGTTTAACCTCTTTGTTGTGGGTTTAGTATTTAATTCTTTATATATTAATACTACTAAGCTTCGTATGCTAAATATGACATTGGTTGCTTAGTAGTTATTAGTAGCAGCTGGTTGATAACTTGTGACAAATGTCAAACTACCAATAATGGTTGTATGTTGAGATACGGCTGGAGGAAATTCCACTGGGATGTAGCTGATTTGAGCATTTCAAGTTGTGACTTGATTGTTGTCAAGTGACGAGCTGGCTCAGACTGAAGAAGATCTTAATTGGTAAACTAACTGGTCTCACAATTAGGTCAATAGGGATTAGGTTTCTGCACTAGAGATCTGCTCCTCTCCGGGAAGTAAAAGTGATCTGTAAACAGCCCTCATTCTACTGTGACAATAACCACTGGAACAGACTGAATGGCTGTGTGAATAATAATCCTTCTCTACAACTCCTTCCTTCTGTTAACGGAGCGCTCCTAAGACACACTGTTTATCTTCTGTTTAGTGTTTAGTTTCCTTGTGGGAAGGTGGCCAGAAAACTCCCAAGTCCTGTTAAAATGTGCAGGTGTAATGTACACAGGGAAGAGGAGCAATGAGGGGTAAATGTTATTTTTACTGTGTTTAAAAGGTATTTAGATGACTGAGAACTTGCTTTATGGATATGTGAGGCCTGTGAACGGCTCAGTTAGTTCAAGATGCAGTGCCCTTGCCATGGCAACAAAAGGGGGATGGGATGGAATATGTGGGGTTGAAACTAGGGCACATGTGTACTGCATAGAGGGTTTACAAGATGGCACACAAAGTAAAGCGTATTGTACAAGGGCGTTACATTGAAGGGTTTAGAAGATGGCACACAAAGTAAAGCGTATTGTACAAGGGCGTTACATAAAGGGTTTACAAGATGGCACACAAAGTAAAGAGTATTGTACAAGAGCGTTACATAAAGGGTTTACAAGATGGCACACAAAGTAAAGCGTATTGTACAAGGGCGTTACATAAAGGGTTTACAAGATGGCACACAAAGTAAAGCGTATTGTACAAGGGCGTTACATAAAGGGTTTACAAGATGGCACACAAAGTAAAGCGTATTGTACGAGAGCGTTACATAAAGGGTTTACAAGATGGCACACAAAGTAAAGCGTATTGTACGAGAGCGTTACATAAAGGGTTTACAAGATGGCACACAAAGTAAAGCGTATTGTACAAGGGCGTTACATAAAGGGTTTACAAGATGGCACACAAAGTAAAGAGTATGGCACAAGGGCGTTACATAAAGGGTTTACAAGATGGCACACAAAGTAAAGAGTATGGCACAAGGGCGTTACATAAAGGGTTTATAAGATGCTGCACAAATGACAAAATAAAGGTAAAGGAGCGATTTGTAAACAATTTACACTCCAGCAGGCAAATGGATAATTGGGAACAAAGTAAAGAAGAGAAATATTTGCAGTACACTGTTACTGTGTTGTAACATTTTATTTTTGCACAAACCCCTGCAGAGGTATTATATACATCAATGTTAGATTCTAGAGCAGCAATGCGCTACTGGGAGCTAGCTGAACACATGCGAGCCAATTACAAGAGGCATATTTGATTCAGACAGAGAATAAAATTACAAAAAAAGTTTTCCAATTTCTATTATCAAATTTGCTTTGTACCCATGGTATTCTTTGTTGAAGAGATACCTAAATAGGCATCTGGAGCACTACATGACAGTAAATAGTGCTGCCCGCTAGTGCTCTTGCAAATAAAAACATTTTTGCAAAGCTGCTGTCATATAGTGCTCCAGTCATCATAGACATGTGCACGCTCCTGAGCTTACGTCCTAAAGAACAAAGACAATTTGTTAATAGAAGTTAATTAGAAAGTTGTTTAGAATTGCTTGTTCTATCTGAATCATGAAAGGGAAAAAACGAGGGTCCATATCCCTTTAAAATTTTCAATATTTTTAGGAAGCTATTTTCTCCAACATAGGTGTGTCCGGTCCACGGCGTCATCCTTACTTGTGGGATATTCTCTTCCCCAACAGGAAATGGCAAAGAGCCCAGCAAAGCTGGTCACATGATCCCTCCTAGGCTCCGCCTTCCCCAGTCATTCTCTTTGCCGTTGCACAGGCAACATCTCCACGGAGATGGCTCAGAGTTTTTTGGTGTTTAAATGTAGTTTTTATTCTTCTATCAAGAGTTTGTTATTTTAAAATAGTGCTGGTATGTACTATTTACTCTGAAACAGAAAAGAGATGAAGATTTCTGTTTGTAAGAGGAAAATGATTTTAGCAACCGTTACTAAAATCGATGGCTGTTTCCACACAGGACTGTTGAGAGGAATTAACTTCAGTTGGGGGAAACAGTGAGCAGACTTTGGCTGCTTGAGGTATGACACATTTCTAACAAGACTTGGTAATGCTGGAAGCTGTCATTTTCCCTATGGGATCCGGTAAGCCATTTTCTTAATTTTCAATATAAGAATAAAAGGGCTTTACAAGGGCTTTAAAGACTGGTAGACATTTTTCTGGGCCAAAACGATTACTTTATAAGCATATTTAATGGTTTATAACTTTGGAGAGTTATTTTAATCTTGGGAATTTTATTAAAAAAAACGGCAGGCACTGTATTGGACACCTTTTTCACTGGGGGCCTTTTCTAGTCATAGGCAGAGCCTCATTTTCGCGCCACTAATGCGCAGTTGTTTTTGAGAAGAAAGGCATGCAGATGCATGTGTGAGGAGCTCAGATCCACTGAAAAAGCTTATCGAAGGCGTCATTTGGTATCGTATTCCCCTCTGGGCTTGGTTGGGTCTCAGCAAAGCAGATACCAGGGACTGTATAGGGGTTAAATGTAAAAACGGCTCCGGTTCCGTTATTTTAAGAGCTAAAGCTTTCAAATTTGGTGTGCAATACTTTTAAGGCTTTATGACACTGTGGTGAAATTTTGGTGAATTTTGAACATTTCCTTCATACTTTTGCGTATATTCAGTAAAAAAGTGTGTTCAGTTTAAAATTTAAAGAGACAGTAACGGTTTTATTTTAAAACGTTTTTTGTGCTTTGTTATCAAGTTTATGCCTATTAACATGTCTGAACTATCAGATAGACGATGTTCTGTATGTTCGGAAGCCAAGGTTCCTCTCCATTTAAATACATGTGATGAATGTGACAAACAAAGTAGGGACAATGATGCCACTGATAATAATGTTGCCCAAAATGATTCCTTAAGTGAGGGGAGTAAGCATGGTACTGCATCATCTCCTTCTATGTCTACACCAGTCTTGCCCACTCAGGAGGTCCCTAGTGAATCTAGTGCGCCAATCCTCCTTACTATGCAACAATTAACGGCTGTAATGGATAATTCTATTAAAAACATTTTAGCCAAAATGCCCACTTATCAGCGAAAGCGCGACTGCTCTGTTTTAGATACTGTAGAGCATGAGGACGCTGATGATAATGGTTCTGACATGCCCTTACACCAGTCTGAAGGGGCTAGGGAGGTTTTGTCTGAGGGAGAAATTTCAGATTCAGGAAAAATTTCTCAACAAGCTGAACCTGATGTTATTACATTTAAATTGGAACATCTCCGCGCTCTGCTTAAGGAGGTGTTATCTACTCTGGATGATTGTGACAATTTGGTCATTCCAGAGAAATTATGTAAGATGGACAGGTTCCTAGAGGTCCCGGTGCCCCCCGAAGCTTTTCCTATACCCAAGCGGGTGGCGGACATTGTAAATAAAGAATGGGAAAGGCCCGGCATACCTTTTGTCCCTCCCCCTATATTTAAGAAATTATTTCCTATGGTCGACCCCAGGAAGGACTTATGGCAGACAGTCCCCAAGGTCGAGGGGGCGGTTTCTACTCTAAACAAACGCACCACTATCCCTATAGAAGATAGTTGTGCTTTCAAAGATCCTATGGATAAAAAATTAGAGGGTTTGCTTAAAAAGATGATTGTTCAGCAAGGTTACCTTCTACAACCAATTTCATGCATTGTTCCTGTCACTACAGCAGCGTGTTTCTGGTTCGAAGAACTAGAAAAGTCGCTCAATAAACAATCTTCTTATGAGGAGGTTATGGACAGAGTTCAAGCACTTAAATTGGCTAACTCTTTTACCTTAGACGCCACTTTGCAATTAGCTAGATTAGCGGCGAAAAATTCAGGTTTTGCTATTGTGGCGCGCAGAGCGCTTTGGCTAAAGTCTTGGTCAGCGGATGTGTCCTCCAAGAACAAATTGCTTAACATCCCTTTCAAGGGGAAAACGCTGTTTGGCCCTGACTTGAAAGAGATTATTTCAGACATCACTGGGGGAAAGGGCCACGCCCTTCCTCAGGATAGGTCTTTTAAGGCTAAAAATAAAACAAATTTTCGTCCCTTTCGCAGAAACGGACCAGCCTCAAATTCTACATCCTCTAAGCAAGAGGGTAATTCTTCTCAAACCAAGCCAGCCTGGAGACCGATGCAAGGCTGGAACAAAGGTAAGCAGGCCAAGAAGCCCGCTACCGCTACCAAGACAGCATGAGATGCTGGCCCCCGATCCGGGACCGGATCTGGTGGGGGGCAGACTCTCTCTCTTCGCTCAGGCTTGGGCAAGAGATGTTCAGGATCCTTGGGCGCTAGAAATAGTTTCTCAAGGTTATCTCCTGGAATTCAAGGAACTACCCCCAAGGGGAAGGTTCCACAGGTCTCAATTGTCTTCAGACCAAATAAAAAGACAGGCATTCTTACATTGTGTAGAAGACCTGTTAAAAATGGGAGTGATTCATCCTGTTCCATTAGGAGAACAAGGGATGGGGTTTTACTCCAATCTGTTCATAGTTCCCAAAAAAGAGGGAACATTCAGGCCAATTTTGGATCTCAAGATCCTAAACAAATTTCTCAAGGTCCCATCGTTCAAGATGGAAACCATTCGGACAATTCTTCCTACCATCCAGGAAGGTCAATTCATGACCACGGTGGATTTAAAGGATGCGTATCTACATATTCCTATCCACAAGGAACATCATCGGTTCCTAAGATTCGCCTTTCTGGACAAGCATTACCAGTTTGTGGCACTTCCATTCGGACTAGCCACTGCTCCAAGAATTTTCACAAAGCTACTAGGGTCCCTTCTAGCGGTGCTAAGGCCAAGGGGCATTGCAGTAGTACCCTACTTGGACGACATACTGATTCAAGCGTCGTCTCTACCACAAGCAAAGGCTCATACGGACATTGTCCTAGCCTTTCTCAGATCTCACGGGTGGAAAGTGAACGTAGAAAAAAGTTCTCTATTCCCGTCAACAAGAGTTCCCTTCTTGGGAACAATAATAGACTCCTTGGAAATGAAGATTTTTCTGACAGAAGCCAGAAAATCAAAACTTCTAAGCTCTTGTCAAGTACTTCATTCTGTTCTTCTTCCTTCCATAGCGCAGTGCATGGAAGTAATAGGTTTGATGGTTGCGGCAATGGACATAGTTCCTTTTGCGCGAATTCATCTAAGACCATTACAACTGTGCATGCTCAGACAGTGGAATGGGGATTATACAGATTTGTCCCCGACGATCCAAGTAGATCAGAGGACCAGAGATTCACTCCATTGGTGGCTGACCCTGGACAACCTGTCCCAAGGGATGAGCTTCAGAAGACCAGAGTGGGTCATTGTAACGACCGACGCCAGCCTGGTGGGCTGGGGCGCATCTGGAAACACCTGAAGGCTCAGGGTCTATGGTCTCGGGAAGAATCTCTTCTCCCGATAAACATTCTGGAACTGAGAGCGATATTCAATGCTCTCAAGGCTTGGCCTCAACTAGCAAAGGCCAAATTCATAAGGTTTCAATCAGACAACATGACGACTGTTGCATATATCAACCATCAGGGGGGAACAAGGAGTTCCCTGGCGATGGAAGAAGTGACCAAAGTAATTCAATGGGCGGAGCTTCACTCCTGCCACTTGTCTGCAATCCACATCCCAGGAGTGGAAAATTGGGAAGCGGATTTTCTGAGTCGTCAGACATTTCATCCGGGGGAGTGGGAACTCCATCCGGAAATCTTTGCCCAAATAACTCAATTATGGGGCATTCCAGACATGGATCTGATGGCGTCTCGTCAGAACTTCAAGGTTCCTTGCTACGGGTCCAGATCCAGGGATCCCAAGGCGACTCTAGTAGATGCACTAGTAGCGCCCTGGACCTTCAACCTAGCTTATGTGTTCCCACCGTTTCCTCTCATTCCCAGGCTGGTAGCCAGGATCAATCAAGAGAGGGCTTCGGTGATCTTGATAGCTCCTGCGTGGCCACGCAGAACTTGGTATGCAGACCTGGTGAATATGTCATCGGCTCCACCATGGAAGCTACCTTTTAGACGGGACCTTCTTGTTCAAGGTCCGTTCGAACATCCGAATCTGGCATCACTCCAACTGACTGCTTGGAGATTGAACGCTTGATTTTATCAAAGCGTGGGTTCTCAGATTCTGTCATTGATACTCTTATTCAGGCTAGAAAGCCTGTAACTAGGAAAATTTACCATAAAGTATGGAAGAAATATATCTGTTGGTGCGAATCGAAAGGATTCCCATGGAACAGGGTAAAAATTCCTAAGATTCTATCCTTTCTACAAGAGGGTTTGGAGAAAGGATTATCTGCAAGTTCTTTGAAGGGACAGATTTCTGCTTTATCTGTTTTACTTCACAAGAAGCTGGCGGCTGTGCCAGATGTTCAGGCTTTTGTTCAGGCTCTGGTTAGAATCAAGCCTGTTTACAAACCTTTGACTCCTCCTTGGAGTCTCAATTTGGTTCTTTCAGTTCTTCAAGGGGTTCCGTTTGAACCCTTACATTCCGTAGATATTAAGTTATTATCTTGGAAAGTTTTATTTTTGGTTGCAATTTCTTCTGCTAGAAGAGTTTCAGAGTTATCTGCTCTGCAGTGTTCTCCTCCTTATCTGGTGTTCCATGCAGATAAGGTGGTTTTGCGTACTAAACCTGGTTTTCTTCCGAAAGTTGTTTCTAATAAAAATATTAACCAGGAGATAGTTGTGCCTTCTTTGTGTCCGAATCCAGTTTCAAAGAAGGAACGTTTGTTGCACAATTTGGATGTAGTTCGTGCTCTAAAATTCTATTTAGAGGCTACAAAGGATTTCAGACAAACATCTTCCTTGTTTGTTGTTTATTCTGGTAAAAGGAGAGGTCAAAAAGCAACTTCTACCTCTCTCTCTTTTTGGCTTAAAAGCATCATCAGATTGGCTTATGAGACTGCCGGACGGCAGCCTCCTGAAAGAATCACAGCTCATTCCACTAGGGCTGTGGCTTCCTCATGGGCCTTCAAGAACGAGGCTTCTGTTGATCAGATATGTAAGGCAGCGACTTGGTCTTCACTGCACACTTTTACCAAATTTTACAAATTTGATACTTTTGCTTCTTCTGAGGCTATTTTTGGGAGAAAGGTTTTGCAAGCCGTGGTGCCTTCCATCTAGGTGACCTGATTTGCTCCCTCCCATCATCCGTGTCCTAAAGCTTTGGTATTGGTTCCCACAAGTAAGGATGACGCCGTGGACCGGACACACCTATGTTGGAGAAAACAGAATTTATGTTTACCTGATAAATTACTTTCTCCAACGGTGTGTCCGGTCCACGGCCCGCCCTGGTTTTTTAATCAGGTCTGATGATTTAATTTCTCTAACTACAGTCACCACGGTATCATATGATTTCTCCTATGCAAATATTCCTCCTTTACGTCGGTCGAATGACTGGGGAAGGCGGAGCCTAGGAGGGATCATGTGACCAGCTTTGCTGGGCTCTTTGCCATTTCCTGTTGGGGAAGAGAATATCCCACAAGTAAGGATGACGCCGTGGACCGGACACACCGTTGGAGAAAGTAATTTATCAGGTAAACATAAATTCTGTTTTTAAATTATTTTGCAAGGATTCTTGTCATTTCCAGACGTTGGGTTCAGTAAAGTGACTGTATATTTTCATGCTTGCATTGCTTGACATTCATAGGCTGTAATAATCTATCACAAACCTGCGCTTACTATAACGTTCCCCTCTCTGTGCCCGACAGTAATCCAATGTATAATGCATGAGCACTGATCTATTATTTAGCAATGACTTTTCCTTGTAGGCGATATGTGTTTTTGTATTTGTGGGTTTTATTTCTAATCGTGCACACTGCTGTTTTTAGTTTTATTTTATACAAAGAAATAGTGAAGGAAAATTTATTTTAAATATTTGTTATGTGCATATTATATATTGGTAAGTAAGGGCAGTTCTGAACAAAATATCTGCTTAAATTATGTTTCTGAAGCATCTAATAGTGTTGTTGTTTATGTTTTGTTTTTTGTTCTGATCCAAGCAAACACTGCCGCAAATTACCCCACCTTTGATGAGGCATACTGTAGTATGCAGCATGAGTTTTCTATTAGATTCAATCTAAATTTAAAGGAGTGCTAAAGTTTTGAATTAAAGGGAAACTGAATCCAAATTTTTTCTTTTGTGATTCAGATAGAGCATGCAAATTTAAGCAACTTTCTAATTTACTCCTATTATCAATTTTTCTTCGTTCTCTTGCTTTCTTTATTTTAAAAAGAAGGCATCTAAGATATTTTTTGGTTCAGAACCATGGAAAGCACTTTTTTATTGGTGGGTGAATTTATCCACCAATCAGCAAGAACAACACAGTGTGTTCACCAAAAATGGGCCAGCATCTAAACTTACATTCTTGCATTTCAAATAAAGATACCAAGAGAATGAAGAGAATTTGATAATAGGAGTAAATAAGAAAGTTGCTTAATATTGCATGCTCTATCTGAATCACGAAAGAAAAAAATGTGGGTTCAGTGTCCCTTTAAAGGTTAAGTTAAAGCTGTTTGTTTTAAAACTAACAGAAATTGCATGCCTGTGTAAACTAATCAATCACTGTGTAGAATATTGTAGAGTCAGGTTCTAAGTGCTGATGAATATATATTTTTTGCAATGTTTAATTAAAGGGACATAATAAACCAATATTTTTCATCCATGGTTCAGACAGAGTATGTTATTTTAAACAACTATTATCTAATTTGTTTAGTTCTTTTGGTGTCCTTTGTTGAACAGGATACCTAGGTAGGCTTAGGAGCTACTGCACATATGTCTCAAGTTACTGGCTCATTTGATATGTTCAGCTAGCTCCCAGTATTGCACTGCTGCTTCTTAAACAAAGGATACTAAGAGAATGAAGCAAACTAGAAATAAGTAAATTGGAAAGTTGTTTAAAATAATATTTTCTATCTGGTCTATGAAAGGGAAAAATGTTGGGTTTCATGTCCCTTTAAATAATTGATGTTGTAGTTAAAGTTTGACTATAATATCACTTAAATCTAATAGCGAGGAAGCCTTTTGTTCATGTTGGTCACTCTCAGCATTATCCACAATGGAGTATAATGGAGAACTGATGATTTAAATAATATATATCTGTTAATATATAATGAATGTAGTTTCCACTGGGACTAGGAAATCTGTTGCACTCTTCAAATTTAGTAAGAATCTGACTCACTGCACTCAGAACAAGGTGTGCGCATAATATGCTTATCTGACGTGGTTAGGCTTTGTATTCTCTGGTTCTGGGAAAATAAATGCTAAATGGTTGTAAAGTGTATTTATTAACCTGCATCCAAATATACAATAGCAGAAATACATTATTCTGCACAGACTCATTTGTAAAGATTCCTTGTATTAGGAGAATCCAAACTTTTTTTGTATGTAGAGACGATTCCTAATTGTGGTATTGACCAAGAGTCACATTACACATTCTAAAGTTAAAGGGACAGTCTAGGCAAAATTAAACTCCTCATTCAGATAGGGTATACAATTTTAAACAACTTTCCAATTCACATCAAATTTGCTCTTGAATGCCGCCTCTTATTTCAATGCATTTGACAATTTTTCACAGCTAGATGGCATTAGTTTATGTGTGCCATATAGATAACATTTTGCTCACGCCTGTGGAGTGTCAAAAGAACTGAAATAAGGGGGCAGTCTGCAGAGGCTTAGATACAAGGTAATCACAGAGGTAAAAAGTATATTAATTTAACTGAGATAAGGGGCAGTCTGCAGAGGCTTAGATACAAGGTAATCACAGAGGTAAAAAGTATAAATATAACCGTGTTAGTTATGCAAAACTGGAGAATGGGATGGGTAATAAAGGGATTATCTATCTTTTTAACAAATAACAATTCTGGTGTAGACTTTAAAAAGGACGCTGTACTTTAATGTTGTTTTACCCTAAATGTGTTCCAAATGGTTTGTTATACCTACTGCAGAGTATTACATGTATGGGAAATTGTTTCATGTTTATTTTTGTATTCAAAATAGTTGATTTTTCTTATTAAAACTATCACCTAAGACATGCCCATAACAATGAACTGAGCCTGCAAATAAAGCAAACCTGCCAATATTATTTATGTTAACTATTGTAATTTTATTTATGGCTGGGGTGTTAAATAAGCACTACAAGCTCTTTCACATACAAAATCTCTCTCCCTCATACCCCCCACTGGGAGATAAATTAGTGCTGTTGCCTCCTGTTTACATATCTTTTCTACAGAGATATTTGTTATTCTTTTTTCTGGGTAGGTGTGGACACAGCAGGCAGAAGTTGCTATTTCAAATTACAAATACAGTTGAAGTAGCTGTTTGCAACAATTTAATCCACTCCAGCAGGTAAAATGGACCAACGGAAATACAATAAAAGGGAGAAAAAAAATTAGAGTGCAATGTCCCTTTTAAAGGGACGGACTGCAAAATTGTTTTCCCCTTAATGTTTTTACAATGACTTGTTATACCAGTTGCAGAGTATAAACTGTATGCAGTTTCTCCCCAGGACCACCCGGCTGATTTTACTGAGTGTCCAACTGGCTAAAATTTTAGCTAATATTAAAAAAAAAAAAATCTATCCCACAAATTATCATTAAATACATATTTTTTTTTTTTAAATTAAGCCGTTCATTTGTATTTTGCATAACAGAAAATCATATAATATGAGGAACTATTACACTGGCTGGCAACATTTTCTGTGGAGAAATCTGTGTATGGAATAATTGCTACTTCAGCTTTATTTTTGCATATTAAATAGTTGTTTCTGTTAAATGAAACTACAGCATGAAATGGGTTGAGGTTTCAGGGAGAGCAGATCTCATTAGATTCTCTCTATATTTACACTAAATTCTCCTTATCTTCCTAAACACTGTGAGACCAATAATTGGAGAGAACAATGGAAAATTAACATTTTACTATCTCTGTCCCACCAACTACTGACAGGATGATCACTTATAAACCATCTTGTTTACAAAGCTTTTCTAAAACTAGTACCAGTATATAAATATTCAGTACAAGTGGGGATACAACTGACAAAATCAGCTATTTTTAAATGACAAAAATAAAGGGATAGCAGCTATTTGTAAAACTCCAGCAGAGAAAATTGATCATTGGGAGCACATTAAACGCTTTGCAGATGTTACAAACTAATACAAAAAAAAATGACAAGATCTTACGAATACGTTAAAGGGGTGGTGTTGGAGAAATCTTAATTACTTGTAATATTTAAGTGTAATGTTGCTGGTTAGTGTTAAATTGCTTTTTCCTCTTAGGCTTGAGAACAATTTTGGAAATCTATCTTGAGAGCCGTAAAATGCAGAGTAATGAGATAAAGATGTCTCCATGTCACTAACAATGGGGAAAATCTATCCAGCATCCGTTTTCTAATTAAGCTTTGCATAACGGATGATGATGATTAAACGACGACTAAAAAGCCGGAGATTCGCCATGACATACGGCATCTGGCTGCTCCTCGCCCTGCACATCAAATGCTTTTAGGATTATTTGCATCTTCTGCCTTATGGATAAACAAATGAGTATTTTGTTTTTCCTCTGGGTAGGATTACGCGGTCTTCTGTGCTGGTTTTGTTTCCTGACATTGCAGAATATACGGAATCGTTGTCCCTGGTGTAAACATTTCATGATCTGCTTTTTATGCACTTCTTCGCCATCTTCCCTCTCTGCCCATTTCAAGTGTAGCGCAAAATTAATTAAATGCTTCTGCTCGAAAATAATGTTCCGTGTGACTCATTAAAATGATTACTTTAAAGGGACGTTCTTATGCAGAAATGGCATGCTCTAATTCATTAAGGGATATGAATCCTTAAACCTAAACATTTCTTCCTTTCATAGAGCAGCAATTTTAAGCAACTTTCTAATTTACTTCTATTATCAATGTTTCTTTGTTCTTTTTTATCTTTTGTTGAAACGCAGGGGGTGTATGCTTAAGAGCCAGCCCATTTCTTGAGCACTATATGGCAGCAGTTTTGCAAGAATGTTATCCATTTGCAGTGCTATTTCCTGTCATGTAGTGCTCCGCTACCTAGGTATCTCTTCAAAACAGAATATCATGAAGCTAATTTGATCATATAAGTAAATGGAAACATTTTTTTTAAATGATATGTTCTGTCTGTTACAACAGAATTTTTGTGAGTTTCATATCCCTTTAGGTTAGGGAATTCAATTTTGGCATTATTGACCCTTGATAACTATGTGTTTACCCCCCTGCAAATGAATTAAACTTATCGGTAAAGTTCTGCTCAGAGCCTTGGAGCTCCTGAGCAGAAAACTGGCAGTGATTGGCTGGGATCTGCCACTCCTGATTGGCTGACTGGCTAAGGCTTGCTAGGGCTTTATGTATTTGTTTAAAACCACTTTTAAGATGAAACATTTGCAATTTTATGTCTCCAATAGGATCTGCACAAGTTAATATGCGTTTGGCGTGTTGTCACCCTGTTGGTGACCTGCCCTTTGCCTGACATTGCTGTTTTCTGAAGCAACGGCCCAAAGAAAATTGGAATAGAGTAGAAAGTGAACTTATTACAGAGGATGACAAATTATATGGGTGTGCAACTGGCATCTGACCCCGAGAGAGAGCAGTTTAAGCTGCAAACGGTGCAGAATTCCACCCTGACACAACCTTGCTATATGTAAAAGCTGCATCCCTTAAAGGGACACTGAACCCAAATTTTTTTTTTTGTGATTCAGGTAGAGCATGAAATTTTAAGCATCTTTCTAATTTACTCCTAGGGCTAGATTTATCAACGCTGAGGCGTACAGGGGCGCTTATATGCGCCCCTGTACGCCTCAGTTCGCCTGTGGCAGGGAGAAATTACCTGCAGGTAATTAACATTGCACACGAGCGCAATTTTGCGCTCGCGTGCAATCCCGCCCCCTGCCCGCACACAGCCAATCACGCGCGGGCAGGAGCTGTCAATCTCCTCGGTCGGATTCGACAGAGGAGATTGAATTTCGCTACAATAGAGGTGGCGAAGATGTTAGGGAAGCAGCGGCCTGGTGACCGCTGCTTGATAAATCTCGGTGAACAAGTTCTTGAGAGAACTTGCAGCCGAAAAGGCTTGATAAATCAAGCCCCTATTATCAAATTTTCTTTATTCTCTTAGTATCTTTATTTGAAATTCAAGAATGTAAGTTTAGATGCCGGCCCATTTCTTTCATGTAATTAGCAAGAATCCATGAGCTAGTGACGTATGGGATATACATTCCTACCAGGAGGGGCAAAGTTTCCCAAACCTCAAAATGCCTATAAATACACCCCTCACCACACCCACAAATCAGTTTTACAAACTTTGCCTCCGATGGAGGTGGTGAAGTAAGTTTGTGCTAGATTCTACGTTGATATGCGCTCCGCAGCAGGTTGGAGCCCGGTTTTCCTCTCAGTGTGCAGTGAATGTCAGAGGGATGTGAGGAGAGTATTGCCTATTTGAATGCAGTGATCTCCTTCTACGGGGTCTATTTCATAGGTTCTCTGTTATCGGTCGTAGATATTCATCTCTTACCTCCCTTTTCAGATCGACGATATACTCTTATATATACCATTACCTCTACTGATTCTCGTTTCAGTACTGGTTTGGCTTTCTACAAACATGTAGATGAGTGTCCTGGGGTAAGTAAGTCTTATTTTCTGTGACACTCTAAGCTATGGTTGGGCACTTTATTTATAAAGTTCTAAATATATGTATTCAAACATTTATTTGCCTTGACTCAGGATGTTAAACGTTCCTTATTTTCAGACAGTCAGTTTCATATTTGGGATAATGCATATGAATTAATCAATTTTTTTCTTACCTTAAAATTTGACTTTTTCCCTGTGGGCTATTAGGCTTGCAGGGGCTGAAAATGCTTAATTTTATTGCGTCATTCTTGGCGCGGACTTTTTTGGCGCACATTTTTTTTGACGTTTTTTTGCGCCAAAAGTGTCGGCGTTCCGGATGTGGCGTCATTTTTAGCGCCAAAAGCATTTAGGCGCCAAATAATGTGGGCGTCTTTTTTGGCGCTAAAAAATATGGGCGTCACTATTGTCTCCACATTATTTAAGTCTCATTTTTTATTGCTTCTGGTTGCTAGAAGCTTGTTCTTTGGCATTTTTTCCCATTCCTGAAACTGTCATTTAAGGAATTTGATCAATTTTGTTTTATATGTTGTTTTTTCTATTACATATTGCAAGATGTCTCCGTTTGTCCCTGAGTCAGAAGCCACTTCTGGAAAAATGCTTAACTGAGTTTCAGTTCTACCAAAGCTAAGTTCATTTATTTTAAATGTTATAAATGTTTATCTTTAGCTATGGTTTGTAATAAGTTATTATGATATACTTTTACATGCAGATTCCATTAGTATTTATGCTTTATACATTTCCATTCTTAAGTGCAAGAAATGTTTAGAAGATTTATAAGAAATATTTTTTCTGATTAAGGCTATGTCTGACTTCGTGCCTTCTAATACGATTTTTAGGTCTTTTTCACTTCTTTTTTAATTATTGAAGTTTCAAATGACCAACAACATACTGATTTATCCTTCTCTGATGATGTTTTTTTCTCTTTCAGAAATTCTCTTCATCAGATATTGACGCTAACAAATCTACTTTTTTATATAATTTTTTTTATTATTAAAGTACATTTGTTCTTTGTTGAAGAGGTGTTGATTATTTTGGATATTAAGGTAACTAGTTCTTTAAGACTAGCTGACACTATTTCTGCCTTTTTTTTCTTCTTTGATTTCAGAGGTTTTCTTTCCAATTCCCCATACTAGGGAATGGAATAGGCTGATAATTTTCTTTTATTTTTAAACTATATTCTTTGTCAGCAGTTAAATTCAATTTGGAGGGTTCTCCAATTTATTGGAGCTATCTCTACTCCTATTAATTATGCTATTGTTTTTATAGCAAAATAGTATTTATTTTCCTTTATATAGTTGTATCTTATTTTTGGAAAAATATTTAGTTTCAGGTACTTTTCTTGGTCCTGTGATATTGCAATTGCTTCATTTTTTCTGTTTACTTTAAGATCAAGTATCAGATCATGATTTATTTAGCATTGTTAAGGGACAACATTTACTAGACTAGGTGCCGTTGCATTTGTCTTGTTGTTTTGCATTTTGCAAGTCCTCTGTTTTGACTGGTCCTTTAAACTGGACTATCATGCTAATGATTTCATTTGTGTCTTCATTTTTGAATATATTCGCAAATGAGGGTTAATCTATGTCTAGCTATTTTAGCTAGAAGAATTCTGTGATTTAAAAAAAAAAAAAAAAAAGAAAATCCATATTTCTTTTGTTCTAAGATAATCAATTATAATTGGATTCAATTCGTAACTGTTACTATGGGCTTCAAGATTGAGTTCTAAGACTAAAACTTTAAGCTTATACTAGTTTGGTTGTTCTCATTAAGGAACGAATCCTGAGTTCTTTCCCAAGTAACATGTTTTTAATTGGGGTTCGAAATTAGCTCCCTAATGTTGCGATGCACGTGCCGTATTCCAGCTTGGCTGGTAAGGGGCAGGTTAAGACTTCTTTGAAATTTATTTGGTTCTATTTTGTCCAAATTTCTTTGATTTTATTCCAGTAAGGCTAACACTTTCTTTCAGTGTGTTTCTGTCCTATATATTTTGGATACTGTTGAGGCATGGCTGGGTACCCATGGGGTTCAAGCGCTGCTCAGACCTGGAATCTTCTGGGGTTTTTATTCCAGTTCCTTTTCTAGGAACTGGGTTTTGGAGTTTTATTCAAACTATTTTGCCTTTTTGTGGTCATTGATAGCATTATTTGTTTTCTTTAGATACAATAAATGCGTATTCTTCATTTTTCTGTTTTCATTCAGATTATTTCCTGAGGATGCGGATTCTCATATGTTTCACTTGCTCTTCAGGACATAGTTAGAGGATCTTTTTTCAAAAGCTCTTGATTCCTCACGCAAGGGTCACCTTTTTTTAGGTTTCCAGATGGTTTATGTCACTATCTTTGTCTCTATCAGACAAGGGACAATTTGTATTGGGTTCCGTCTGTCGGTACCTTTAGTCTCTATTATTTCCTTCAATTGCTATATATGCATAGAAGTTTTAACAGCATTGGATTCAATTCCCTTTGCTCATTTTTTAGATTTTTTAGATTTCCGGATAGATTCAGTGGTTTCAGCTTATCGAAACCTTCAGTCTCAATCATTCCCTTCGGTAGCCTTATGCATGGAAATTCTAGGTTCTTATGACTGCTGCATTGGACGTGTTCCCCTTTGCTCATTTTCACATGCAACCTCTTCAGATCTGTATGCTGAACCAGTGGTGCCGGGATTATACAAAGATATCTCATTTAATATCTTTAAAACTGATTGTTCGACACCCTCTGACGTGGTACAGACCACCATCGTTTAGTTCAGGGGGCTTCTTTTTTTTCTTCCAACCTGGACTGTGATCTCAACAGATGCAAGTCTGACAGGTTGGGGAGCTGTATGGGGGTTTCTGACAGCACAAGGGGTTTGGGAAATCTCAGGAGGTGAGATTACCAATCAATATTTTGGAACTCCGTGCAATTTTCAGAAGCTCTTCAGTCATGGCCTCTTCTAAAGAGAGAATCGTTCATTTGTTTTCAGACAAACAATGTCACAACTGTGGCATATATCAATCATCAAGGAGGGACTCACAGTCCTCTGGCTATGAAAGAAGTATCTCGAATACTGGTATGGGCGGAATCCAGCTCCTGTCTAGTTTCTGCGGTTCATATCCCAGGTATAGACAATTGGGAAGCGGATTATCTCAGTCGCCAAACGTTACATCCGGGCGAATGGTCTCTTCACCCAGAGGTATTTCTTCAGATTGTTCAAATGTGGGGACTTCCAGAAATAGATCTGATGGCTTCTCATCTAAACAAGAAACTTCCCAGGTATCTGTCCAGATCCAGGGATCCTCAGGCGGAAGCAGTGGATGCATTGTCACTTCCTTGGAAGTATCATCCTGCCTATATCTTTCCGCCTCTAGTTCTTCTTCCAAGAGTAATCTCCAAGATTCTGAAGGAATGCTCGTTTTTTCTGCTGGTGGCTCCAGCATGGTCTCACAGGTTTTGGTATACGGATCTTGTCCGCATGGCTTCTTGCCAACCGTGGACTCTTCCGTTAAGACCAGACCTTCTGTCACAAGGTCCTTTTTTACCATCAGGATCTCAAATCCTTAAATTTAAAGGTATGGAGATTGAACGCTTGATTCTTAGTCAAAGAGGTTTCTCTGACTCTGTGATTAATACTATGTTACAGGCTCGTAGATCTGTATCTAGGAAGATATATTATCGAGTCTGGAAGACTTACATTTCTTGGTGTCTTTCTCATCATTTTTCCTGGCATTCTTTTAGAATTCCGAGAATTTTTCAGTTTCTTCAGGATGGTTTGGATAAAGGTTTGTCTGCAAGTTCCTTGAAAGGACAAATCTCTGCTCTTTCTGTTCTTTTTCACAGAAGGATTGCTATTCTTCCTGATATTCATTGTTTTGTACAAGCTTTGGTTCGTATAAAACCTGTTATTAAGTCAATTTCTCCTTGGAGTTTGAATTTGGTTCTGGGGGCTCTTCAAGCTCTTCCGTTTGAACCTATGCATTCACTGGACATTAAATTACTTTCTTGGAAAGTTTTGTTTTCTTTTGGCCATCTCTTCTGCTAGAAGAGTTTCTGAATTATCTGCTCTTTCTTGTGAATCTCCTTTTCTGATTTTCCATCAGGATAAGGCGGTGTTGCGAACTTCTTTTAAATTTTTACCTAAGGTTGTGAATTCTAACAACATTAGTAGAGAAATTGTGGTTCCTTCATTATGTCCTAATCCTAAGAATTCTACGGAGAGATCATTGCATTCTTTGGATGTAGTTAGAGCTTTGAATATTATGTTGAAGCTACTAAGATTTTCCGAAAGACTTCTAGTCTATTTGTTATCTTTTCCGGTTCTAGGAAAGGTCAGAAGGCCTCTGCCATTTCTTTGGCATCTTGCTTGAAATCTTTAATTCATCATGCTTTTGTCGAGTCGGGTAAATCTCCGCCTCAAAGGATTACAGCTCATTCTACTAGGTCAGTTTCTACTTCCTGGGCGTTTAGGAATGAAGCTTCGATTGATCAGATTTGCAAAGCAGCAACTTGGTCTTCTTTGCATACTTTTACTAAATTCTACCATTTTGATGTTTATTCTTCTTCTGAAGCAGTTTTTGGTAGAAAAATACTTCAGGCAGCTGTTTCAGTTTGATTCTTCTGCTTATAATTTCAGTTTTCTTCATTATAAGATTTAAACTTTATTTTGGGTGTGGATTATTTTTAAGCGGAATTGGCTGTCTTTATTTTATCCCTCCCTCTCTAGTGACTCTTGCGTGGAATATCCACATCTTGGGTAGTCATTATCCCATACGTCACTAGCTCATGGACATGCTAATTACATGAAAGAAAACATAATTTATGTAAGAACTTACCTGATAAATTCATTTCTTTCATATTAGCAAGAGTCCATGAGGCCCACCCTTTTTTGTGGTGGTTATGATATTTTTGTATAAAGCACAATTATTCCAATTCCTTGTTTTTTATGCTTTCGCACTTTTTTCTTATCACCCCACTTCTTGGCTATTCGTTAAACTGATTTGTGGGTGTGGTGAGGGGTGTATTTATAGGCATTTTGAGGTTTGGGAAACTTTGCCCCTCCTGGTAGGAATGTATATCCCATACGTCACTAGCTCATGGACTCTTGCTAATATGAAAGAAATGAATTTATCAGGTAAGTTCTTACATAAATTATGTTTTTTGGTGAACAACCTGGGTTGTCCTTGCTGATTGGTGGATAAATTCATCCACCGATAAAAAGTGGAGTCCAGAGGTCTGAACCAAAAAAATAGCTTAGATGCCTTCTTTTTCAAATAAGGATAGCAATAAAAAGAAGAAAAAATTGATGGGAGTAAATTAGAAAGTTGCTTAAAATTGCATGCTCTATCTGAACCACGAAAGAAAATAAATTGGGTTCAGTGTCCCTTTAAGTGACAGTCTACATCAAAATTGTTATTGTTTAAAAAGTTAAACGCCTTTACTACCCATTCCCCAACATACTTTATAGCGTTTAAACCTCTAAATTTCTGTCTGTTTTAAGCCTCTTATCACATGCTTTTTTTAATTTGCTTTTCACAACAGGAGACTGCTTGTTCATGTGAGCCATATAGATAACATTGTACTCACGTTTGTGCACAACACTAATTGGCTAAAATGCAAGTCAATAGGTAATAAATAAAGCCATGTGATAAGGATCAGTCTGCAGAGGCTTAGATACAAGGTAATCACAGAGGTAAAAAGTATATTAATATAACTGAGATAAGTAGCAGTCTGCAGAGGGTTAGATACAAGGTAATCACAGAGGTAAAAACTAAAGTATATTAATATAACTGAGATAAGGGGCAGTCTGCAGAGGCTTAGATACAAGATAATCACAGAGGTAAAAAGTATATTAATATAACTGTGTTGGTTATGCAAAACTGGGGAATGGGTAATAAAGGGATTATCTATCTTTTTAAACAATAAAAATTCTTGTGCAGACTGTACCTTTTTAAAGGGTCGACCATTAGGAATTTAATAATATATTTATGTTTTATTTCTGTGGTAAAAAAATTACGTTCTGATCATGAATTAAAATGACATTTTGTTTTCTTACTGGGGGAGGCCTGTTCCTGTCTACTAACAGAGCAGCAGGAGTTGCCCTTTTTAACCCTTTCGTGACAGGGTTAAAGTGCCTACATCGGAACAATGTTCAATTATTTCAATTATTGGATCGCATCTGGGGGGCGTCCCTACAATCCTAGGAACGCCCTCCAGACTGCGATCAAATCCTAGAAGCACAGAAGGCTTCAGGACAGCCGTTAGCTATGACGTTCTATTCCGTCATAACGGCTTTAAAGCCCAGTGTAATTATGACGGAATAGAACGGCATAACGGCATTAAAAGGTTAACCTGCTGGCGGGGTCAGTTGTGTACACACACATTTCCTGTTACGATACAATACACACATGAGCAAAACTTGTTTTATTTTAAATCTGTTGTTTCATGCACAGTAAGTGATTACTGAAAAGGGGGGAGTATATGTCTGTATGCGGTATGACCCTGCATGGAGGTATTGCTTTTGCTCAGAGAGCAAGTAATCCTGCATATTGTGTCACTGTCTGTGGATGCATGGGGCATACAGCCGTATACTGTGCATGTCACGGACGTGCACTGCAAAAGCTTTCGCTAAAATAGAAAAAAATATTAAAACCTATCATCATTACGTGAGTAGTGCAGAAATTCACTGTAGTCAGCTTTTTTTCTCAGATTCATCTAAAAGATGGCACTCTAAATGATTTATTCTTTTTTTTCTGCTTTGGAAAGCACATTCCCATCCTGAATAAACGGGCATTTTCTTTTCGTACTTATAGAGGCTTGCCTCTTTCTACCAGTAAAGTGATGGTAGTTGTCCTTATTAACCAGTGAGCATTAACAGGAAGCAAAAATGAATACTGCTTATACTTAGGAAAAAATATGTTTTCAGCATATATAAACGGTGTTCTTTCATATGTGTGCAAATAAAATGTTGTAGTACAATGCCCTTTTAATTGATGCTCCTTTTTTGATTGGCATGTCCTATTGAGGGGTGAAATTTGGCTGAAACTGAGCGTCATACAAAAGAAACAGATGCAGAATAAAATATCAGTTTTAAAATAAAGCCAAGTTGCTTTAAGCAAGAATCGTCTCTTTATTTTCCTAAGTGTTTAACAGTATAGTAATAATCTAATTATTTAGTTTAACTAGCAGTTGCACGTGCCATCTGCTGGTCCTTTGTCTTCTCAACAGCATCTGTAACCGTCGTGCAGCAAATTGCAGCTGCTTGTGAGACGGCTCCGCCTCGCACACCTGTCTCTCCTTTCACAAGGTTTTAAAAGGACAGTAATTTGTAACATGGTTATTGACTTCTCTGTTTTGTGGAGAGCTTTATTTTGTGGGGAACTCGATCATAAAGATTTTTGTACCAACTCCAACTCAGATCAATAATCTCCTGGTATTGGGGTTAGGTGGGTAACTCACAAATTCACTACTTTTTTTTAATTTACCCTTTGAACAGTTTCTTATTGATTTTTCCGTTATTGGAGCACCATTGTTAAGTAATTTGTTAGCTGGAGAACTAAAGACTTTAACCAAAGTCTTTCTCTGTTTAGTAATATCTGGTACGATGAAAAATTTATATTTTCTCTTGTTAAGTGTATCCAGTCCACGGATCATCCATTACTTGTGGGATATTCTCCTTCCCAACAGGAAGTTGCAAGAGGATCACCCACAGCAGAGCTGCTATATAGCTCCTCCCCTAACTGTCATATCCAGTCATTCTCTTGCAAGCCTCAACCAAGATGGAGGTCGTAAGAGGAGTGTGGTGTTTTATACTTAGTTTATTTCTTCAATCAAAAGTTTGTTATTTTTAAATGGTGCCGGAGTGTACTGTTTATCTCAGGCAGTATTTAGAAGAAGAATCTGCCTGCGTTTTCTATGATCTTAGCAGAAGTAACTAAGATCCATGGCTGTTCTCACATATTCTGAGGAGTGAGGTAACTTCAGAGAGGGAATGGCGTTCAGGTTTTCCTGCAATAAGGTATGTGCAGTTAATATTTTTCTAGGGATGGAATTTGCTAGAAAATGCTGCTGATACCGAACTAATGTAAGTAAAGCCTTAAATGCAGTGAGAGCTACTGTTATCAGGCTTATTAACCCCTTAACGACCGAGGACGTGCAGGGTACGTCCTCAAAAAAAAGGCAGTTAATGCCTGAGAACGTACCCTGCACGTCCTCGGTTTGGAAAGCAGCTGGAAGCGATCCTGCTCGCTTCCAGCTGCTTTCCGGTTATTGCAGTGATGCCTCGATATGGAGGCATCCTGCAATAACCTTTGGTAGCCATCCGGTGCAGAGAGAGCCACTCTGTGGCCCTCTCTGCACCGGAGATCGGTGGCTACCTGCGTTGGTGGGTGGGAGCCGGACCGGGAGGCGGGTGGCGGCCATCGATGGCCCTGGTTATGTGCAGGGGGGGCGGGAGCGTGGGCGGGGACGAGCAGGGGCGCGCACGGACGCGCGCGCGTGCACGGGAGGGGCGGGGGCGGGGCGCGTGCACGGGGAGGGAGCGGGGTGGGAACCGCTACACTACAGAAAATGATTTAATAAAAAATGTATAAATATCGAAATCTGGAAAAAAAAAAAAAGATCAGCAAGGTGGTGGGGGATTGTCTGTGTGGGGGGGGGAAGCTACACTACAGAAAAAAGCCCCAAAAAAATAAAAAAAGCACTTTTTTTTGCAAACTGGGTACTGGCAGACAGCTGCCAGTACCCAAGATGGCCCCCAATGAGGCAGAGGGGAGGGTTAGAGAGCGGTTTTGGGGGGGATCAGGGAGGTTGGGGGGCTAAGGGGGGGATCCTACACCCTAGCATATGTAAATATGCTAAAAAAAATTTTTATTTTTTTTAAAAAACCCTTTTATTTTAGTACTGGCAGACTTTCTGCCAGTACTTAAGATGGCGGGGACAATTGTGGGGTGGGGGAGGGAAGGGAGCTGTTTGGGAGGGATCAGGGGGTGGGATGTGTCAGGTGGGAGGCTGATCTCTACACTAAAGCTAAAATTAACCCTGCAAGCTCCCTACAAACTCCCTAATTAACCCCTTCACTGCTAGCCATAATACACGTGTGAGGCGCAGCAGGATTTAGCGGCCTTCTAATTACCAGAAAGCAACGCCAAAGTCATATATGTCTGCTATTTCTGAACAAAGGGGATCCCAGACAAGTATTTACAACCATTTGTGCCATAATTGCACAAGCTGTTTGTAAATTATTTCAGTGAGAAACCTAAAATTGTGAAAAATTTAACTTTTTTTTCAATTTGATCGCATTTGGCGGTGAAATGGTGGCATGAAATATACCAAAATGTGCCTAGATCAATACTTGGGGTTGTCTACTATACTACACTAAAGCTAAAATTAACCCTACAAGCTCCCTAAAAGCTCCCTAATTAACCCCTTAACTGCTGGGCATAATACACTTGTGGTGCGCAGTGGCATTTAGCGGCCTTCTAATTACCAAAAAGCAACGCCAAAGCCATATATGTCTGCTATTTCTGAACAAAGGGGATCCCAGAGAAGAATTTACAACCATGTATGCCATAATTGCACAAGTTGTTTGTAAATAATTTCAGTGAGAAACCAAAAGTTTGTGAAAAAATTTGTGAAAAAGTGAACGATTTTTTGTATTTGATCGCATTTGGCGGTGAAATGGTGGTATGAAATATACCAAAATTGTCCTAGATCAATACTTTGGGATGTCTACTAAAAAAAAATATATACATGTCAAGGGATATTCAGGGATTCCTGAAAGATATTAGTGTTCTAATGTAACTAGCGCTAATTTTGGAAAAAAGTGGTTTGGAAATAGCAAAGTGCTACTTGTATTTATGGCCCTATAACTTGCACAAAAAGCAAAGAACATGTAAACATTGGGTATTTCTAAACTCAGGACAAAATTTTGAAACTATTTAGCATGGGTGTTTTTTGGTGGTTGTAGATATGTAACAGATTTTGGGGGTCAAAGTTAGAAAAAGTGTGTTTTTTTTCAATTTTTCCTCATATTTTATATTTTTTTTTATAGTAAATTATAAGATATGATGAAAATAATGGTATCTTTAGAAAGTCCATTTAGTGGCGAGAAAAACGGTATATAATATGTGTGGGTACAGTAAATGAGTAAGAAGAAAATTACAGCTAAACACAAACACCGCAAAAATGTAAAAATAGCCTTGGTCCCAAACGGACAGAAAATGGAAAAGTGCTGTGGTCATTAAGGGGTTAATAGAGATGCATACTCTTATAAAAATGTAATATAAAACGTTTGCTGGCATGTTTAATCGTTTTTATATGTATTTGGTGATAAAACTTATTGGGGCCTAGTTTTTTTCCACATGGCTGGCTTGAATTTTGCCTAGTAACAGTTTCCTTAGGCTTTCCACTGTTGCAATATGAGTGGGAAGGGCCTATTTTAGTGCTTTTCTGTGCAGCTAAAATACTGACACAGACATCCAGCTTCTTCCTGCATGATCCAGGACATCTCTGGAGGGCTCAAAAAGCTTCAAAGTCGTTTTTGAGGGAGGTAAAAAGCCACAGTAGAGCTGTGGCAGTTGTTGTGACTGTTTGAAAAAACAAACAACAAAAAAAAAAAAAAAGTTTTAAGGAGTGGATAGACCGGGTGTGCCTTTTTCCCCACCTCCTATATTTAGAAAAATGTTTCCAATAGACGCCACTACACAGGACTTATGGCAGACGGTCCCTAAGGTGGAGGGAGCAGTTTCTACTTTAGCAAAGCGTACTACTATCCCGGTTGAGGACAGTTGTGCTTTTTCAGATCCAATGGATAAAAAATTGGAGGGTTACCTTAAGAAAATGTTTATTCAACAAGGTTTTATTTTACAGCCCCTTGCATGCATTGCGCCTGTCACGGCCGCAGTGGCATTCTGGTTTGAGGCCCTGGAAGAGGCCATCCATACAGCTCCATTGACTGAAATTATTGACAAGCTTAGAACACTTAAGCTAGCTAACTCATTTGTTTCTGATGCCATTGTTCATTTGACTAAACTAACGGCTAAGAATTCCGGATTCGCCATCCAAGCGCGTAGGGCGCTATGGCTTAAATCCTGGTCAGCTGACGTGACTTCGAAGTCTAAATTACTCAACATTCCTTTCAAGGGGCAGACCTTATTCGGGCCTGGTTTGAAGTAAATTATTGCTGACATTACTGGAGGTAAGGGTCACACCCTTCCTCAGGACAGGGCCAAAGCAAAGGCCAAACAGTCTAATTTTCGTGCCTTTCGAAATTTCAAGGCAGGTGCAGCATCAACTTCCTCCGCTTCAAAACAAGAGGGAACTTTTGCTCAATCTAAGCAGGCCTGGAAACCTAACCAGTCCTGGAACAAAGGCAAGCAGGCCAGAAAGCCTGCTGCTGCCTCTAAGACAGCATGAAGGAACGGCCCCCCTATCCGGCGACGGATCTAGTAGGGGGCAGACTTTCTCTCTTCGCCCAGGCGTGGGCAAGAGATGTTCAGGATCCCTGGGCGTTGGAGATCATATCTCAGGGAAATCTTCTGGACTTCAAAGCTTCCCCTCCACAAGGGAGATTTCATCTTTCAAGGCTATCTGCAAATCAGATAAAGAAAGAGGCATTCCTACGCTGTGTGCAAGACCTCCTAGTTATGGGAGTGATCCATCCAGGACAGGGTTTTTATTCGAATCTGTTTGTGGTTCCCAAAAAAGAGGGAACCTTCAGACCAATTTTGGATCTAAGGATCTTAAACAAATTCCTCAGAGTTCCATCTTTCAAAATGGAAACTATTCGGACCATCCTACCCATGATCCAAAAAGCTCAGTACATGACCACAGTGGACTTAAAGGATGCCTACCTTCACATACCGATTCACAAAGATCATCATCGGTTTCTAAGGTTTGCCTTTCTTGACAGGCATTACCAATTTGTAGCTCTTCCCTTCGGTTGGCTACAGCCCAGAGAATCTTTACAAAGGTTCTGGGCTCACTTCTGACGGTTCTAAGACCGCGAGGCATAGCGGTGGCTCCGTATCTAGACGACATCCTGATACAGGTGTCAAGCTTTCAAGTTGCCAAGTCTCATACAGAGATAGTTCTGGCATTTCTGAGGTCGCATGGGTGGAAAGTGAACGAGGAAAAGAGTTCTCTATCCCCACTCACAAGAGTCTCCTTTTTAGGGACTCTTATAGATTCTGTAGAAATGAAAATTTACCTGACGGAGTCCAGGTTATCAAAACTTCTAATGCTTGCTGTGTTCTTCACTCCATTCCGCGCCCTTCGGTAGCTCAGTGTATGGAGGTAATCGGCTTAATGGTAGCGGCAATGGACATAGTGCCATTTGCGCGCCTTCATCTCAGACCGCTGCAATTATGCATGCTGAGTCAGTGGAATGGGGATTACACAGATTTGTCCCCTCTGCTAAATCTGGATCAAGAGACCAGAGATTTTCTTCTCTGCTGGTTGTCTCGGGTACACCTGTCCAAGGGTATGACCTTTCGCAGGGCAGATTGGACAATTGTAACAACAGATGCCAGCCTTCTAGGTTGGGGTGCAGTCTGGAATTCCCTGAAGGCACAGGGATCGTGGACTCAGGAGGAGAAACTCCTTCCAATAAATATTCTGGAGTTAAGAGTGATATTCAATGCTCTTCTGGCTTGGCCTCAGTTAGCAACACTGAGGTTCATCAGATTTCAGTCGGACAACATCACGACTGTGGCTTACATCAACCATCAAGGGGGAACTAGGAGTTCCCTAGCGATTTTAGAAGTCTCAAAAATAATTCGCTGGGCAGAGTAACACTCTTGCCACCTGTCAGCAATCCATATCCCAGGCGTGGAGAACTGGGAGGCGGATTTTCTAAGTCGTCAGACTTTCCATCCGGGGGAGTGGGAACTCCATCCGGAGGTGTTTGCTCAGTTGATTCATCGTTGGGGCAAACCAGAGTTGGATCTCATGGCGTCTCGCCAGAACGCCAAGCTTCCTTGTTACGGATCCAGGTCCAGGGACCCAGAAGCGACGCTGATAGATGCTCTAGCAGCGCCTTGGTTCTTCAACCTGGCTTATGTGTTTCCACCGTTTCCTCTGCTCCCTCGACTGATTGCCAAAATCAAACAGGAGAGAGCATTGGTGATTCTGATAGGCACCTGCGTGGCCACGCAGGGACTTGGTATGCAGACCTAGTGGACATGTCATCCTTTCCACCATGGTCCTCTGCCTCTAAGACAGGACCTTCTGATACAAGGTCCTTTCAATCATCCAAATCTAATTTCTCTGAGACTGACTGCATGGAGATTGAACGCTTGAATTCTATCAAAGCGTGGCTTCTCCGAGTCAGTCATTGATACTTTAATACAGGCACGAAAGCCTGTTACCAGGAAAATCTACCACAAGATATGGAGTAAATATCTTTATTGGTGTGAATCCAAGAATTACTCATGGAGTAAGGTTAGGATTCCTAGAATATTGTCTTTTCTCCAAGAGGGCTTGGACAAAGGATTATCAGCTAGTTCCTTAAAGGGACAGATTTCTGCTCTGTCTATTCTTTTGCACAAGCGTCTGGCAGAGGTTCCAGACGTCCAGGCATTTTGCCAGGCTTTGGTTAGAATTAATCCTGTGTTTAAACCTGTTGCTCCCCCGTGGAGCTTAAACTTGGTTCTTAAGGTTCTTCAAGGAGTTCAGTTTGAACCCCTTCATTCCATTGATATTAAACTTTTATCTTGGAAAGTTCTGTTTTTGATGGCTATTTCTTCGGCTCGGAGAGTCTCTGAGCTATCTGCCTTACAATGCGATTCTCCTTATCTGATTTTTCATGCAGATAAGGTAGTTCTGCGTACCAAACCTGGGTTTTTACCTAAGGTGGTTTCTAACAAGAATATCAATCAAGAGATTGTTGTTCCATCGTTGTGCCCTAATCCTTCTTCAAAGAAGGAACGTCTTTTACATAATCTGGACGTAGTCCGTGCCTTGAAGTTTTACTTACAAGCTACTAAGGATTTTCGTCAAACATCTTTCCTTTTTGTCGTTTACTATGGACAGAGGAGAGGTCAAAAAGCTTTGGCAACCTCTCTTTCCTTTTGGCTTCGGAGCGTAATACGCCTAGCTTATGAGCCCCCTGAAAGGATTACAGCTCATTCTACTAGAGCTGTGGCTTCCACCTGGGCCTTCAAAAATGAGGCCTCTGTTGAACAGATTTGCAAGGCTGCGACTTGGTCTTCGCTTCACACTTTTTCAAAGTTTTACAAATTTGATACTTTGCTTCTTCGGAGGCTGTGTTTGGGAGAAAGGTTCTTCAGGCAGTGGTTCCTTCCGCTTAATCCTGCCTTGTCCCTCCCATCATCCGTGTACTTTAGCTTTGGTATTGGTATCCCACAAGTAATGGATGATCCGTGGACTGGATACACTTAACAAGAGAAAACATAATTTATGCTTACCTGGTAAATTTATTTCTCTTGTAGTGTATCCAGTCCACGGCCCGCCCTGTCCTTTTAAGGCAGGTCTAAATTTTAATTAAACTACAGTCACCACTGCACCTTATGGTTTCTCCTTTCTCTGTTTGTTTTCGGTCGAATGACTGGATATGACAGTTAGGGGAGGAGCTATATAGCAGCTCTGCTGTGGGTGATCCTCTTGCAACTTCCTGTTGGGAAGGAGAATATCCCACAAGTAATGGATGATCCGTGGACTGGATACACTACAAGAGAAATAAATTTATCAGGTAAGCATAAATTATGTTTTTATGGATATCCATTTGACCCTAATTGGAAGGTCCATATTTATGCTTTTCGGAGGTCTAATTTGAGCATGTGGCTGACAGAGGGGCTGCAGAGCCTGGTGTTTAGTCTGACGTCTGATGTAGACATTTGGCTCATAGGGGCTGCAGGGCCAGGGGTTTAGTCTGATGTGGGCATATGGTTTATAGGGGCTGCAGGGCCAGGGGTTTAGTCTGATGTGGGCATATGGCTAGGGCCAAGGGTTTAGTCTGAGATCTGATGAAAGCATATGGCTTATAGGGGATGCAGGACCTTGGGCTTAGTCTGAGGTCTGATGAAAGCATATGGCTTATAGGGGATGTAGGGGCTTGGTCTGATGTGGGCATATGGCTCATAGGGGCTGCAGGGCCAAGGGTTTAGTCTGATGTGGGCATATGGCTAGGGCCAAGGGTTTAGTCTGAGGTCTGATGAAAGCATATGGCTTATAGGGGATGCAGGGGCTTGGTCTCATAAAGGCATACGGCTTATAGGGGATGCAGGGTCTTGGGCTTAGTCTGAGGTCTGACGAAAGCATATGGCTTATAGGGGACACAGTGCCTTGGGCTTAGCCTGAGGTCTGATGAAGACATGTGACTTTTATAGAGGGTCTGCTGGTTCAGTGATTTAAAGGGACATGAAACTCAAAATGTTTCTGCCACTGTTAATATAGAGCCATGACCCTGTGACCCTCTGTCAGCCACATGCCAGCATCACATCGCAGATCGGATCCCTGGCCCCCTCTGTCAGACACATACCCTCACCAGTCCTCAGTTTTAAAGGGACTGTAAACTTTCATGATTCAGATCTTACAATTTTAAACAACTTTCCCAATTTACTTTCTATTGTCAAATGTGTTTCATTCTCTTAGTATCCTTTGTTGAAGGAGCAGCAGTGCACTACTTGGAGCTACCTGAACACATCAGGTGAGCCAATGACTGGGCATATATGTGCAGCTACAAATCGCCAAGTAGCTCCCAGTAGTTAATTTCTGCTCCTGAGGACCAGGTCCCTGATTGCTTTGTAATTCCTGTCTTTATGGCTTTTTGTACAGCATCAATGTAATCCCCTGATGACATTGGTTGACTTATGTATGTAACTAGCAAAGAGACGTATCTTATGTATGTAACTATATCTTATGTATGTAACTAGCAATGAGACGTATCTTATGTATGTAACTATATCTTATGTATGTAACTAGCAATGAGACGTATCTTATGTATGTAACTATATCTTATGTATGTAACTATATATCTTATGTATGTAACTAGCAAAGAGACGTATCTTATGTATGTAACTATATCTTATGTATGTAACTAGCAATGAGACATATCTTATGTATGTAACTAGCAATGAGACATATCTTATGTATGTAACTAGCAATGAGAAGTATCTTATGTATGTAACTATATCTTATGTATGTAACTATATCTTATGTATGTAACTATATCTTATGTATGTAACTAGCAAAGAGACGTATCTTATGTATGTAACTATATCTTATGTATGTAACTATATCTTATGTATGTAACTAGCAATGAGACGTATCTTATGTATGTAACTATATCTTATGTATGTAACTAGCAATGAGACGTATCTTATGTATGTAACTATATCTTATGTATGTAACTAGCAAAGAGACGTATCTTATGTATGTAACTAGCAATGAGAAGTATCTTATGTATGTAACTATATCTTATGTATGTAACTATATCTTATGTATGTAACTATATCTTATGTATGTAACTAGCAAAGAGACGTATCTAATGTATGTAACTATATCTTATGTATGTAACTATATCTTATGTATGTAACTATATATTATGTATGTAACTAGCAAAGAGACGTATCTTATGTATGTAACTATATCTTATGTATGTAACTAGCAATGAGACGTATCTTATGTATGTAACTATATCTTATGTATGTAACTAGCAATGAGACATATCTTATGTATGTAACTAGCAATGAGAAGTATCTTATGTATGTAACTATATCTTATGTATGTAACTAGCAATGAGAAGTATCTTATGTATGTAACTATATCTTATGTATGTAACTATATCTTATGTATGTATGTAACTATATATTATGTATGTAACTAGCAAAGAGACGTATCTTATGTATGTAACTATATCTTATGTATGTAACTAGCAATGAGACGTATCTTATGTATGTAACTAGCAATGAGACGTATCTTATGTATGTAACTATATCTTATGTATGTAACTATATCTTATGTATGTAACTAGCAAAGAGACGTATCTTATGTATGTAACTATATCTTATGTATGTAACTATATCTTATGTATGTAACTATATCTTATGTATGTAACTAGCAAAGAGACGTATCTTATGTATGTAACTATATCTTATGTATGTAACTATATCTTATGTATGTAACTAGCAATGAGAACGTATCTTATTATGTAACTAGCAATGAGACGTATCTTATGTATGTAACTATATCTTATGTATGTAACTAGCAATGAGACGTATCTTATGTATGTAACTAGCAATGAGACATATCTTATGTATGTAACTATATCTTATGTATGTAACTAGCAATGAGAAGTATCTTATGTATGTAACTATATCTTATGTATGTAACTATATCTTATGTATGTAACTATATCTTATGTATGTAACTATATCTTATGTATGTAACTAGCAATGAGAAGTATCTTATGTATGTAACTATATCTTATGTATGTAACATAGCAAAGAGACGTATCTTATGTATGTAACTATATCTTATGTATGTAACTATCTATGTATGTAACTAGCAATGAGACGTATCTTATGTATGTAACTATATCTTATGTATGTACTATATCTTATGTATGTAACTAGCAAAGAGACGTATCTTATGTATGTAACTATATCTTATGTATGTAACTATATCTTATGTATGTAACTAGCAAAGAGACCCGTATCTTATGTATGTAACTATATCTTATGTATGTAACTATATCTTATGTATGTAACTAGCAAAGAGACGTATCTTATGTATGTAACTATATCTTATGTATGTAACTAGCAATGAGACGTATCTTATGTATGTAACTATATCTTATGTAACTAGCAAAGAGACGTATCTTATGTATGTAACTATATCTTATGTATGTAACTATATATTATGTATGTAATTAGCAAAGAGACGTATCTTATGTATGTAACTAGCAATGAGACGTATCTTATGTATGTAACTATATCTTATGTATGTAACTAGCAATTAGAAGTATCTTATGTATGTAACTATATCTTATGTATGTAACTATATCTTATGTATGTAACTAGCAAAGAGACGTATCTTATGTATGTAACTATATCTTATGTATGTAACTATATATTATGTATGTAACTAGCAAAGAGACGTATCTTATGTATGTAACTATATCTTATGTATGTAACTAGCAATGAGACGTATCTTATGTATGTAACTAGCAATGAGACGTATCTTATGTATGTAACTATATCTTATGTATGTAACTATAACTTATGTATGTAACTAGCAAAGAGACATATCTTATGTATTTAACTATATATCTTATGTATGTAACTAGCAAAGAGACGTATCTTATGTATGTAACTATATCTTATGTATGTAACTAGCAATGAGACATATCTTATGTATGTAACTAGCAATGAGAAGTATCTTATGTATGTAACTATATCTTATGTATGTAACTATATCTTATGTATGTAACTATATCTTATGTATGTAACTAGCAAAGAGACGTATCTTATGTATGTAACTATATCTTATGTATGTAACTATATCTTATGTATGTAACTAGCAAAGAGACGTATCTTATGTATGTAACTATATCTTATGTATGTAACTAGCAATGAGACGTATCTTATGTATGTAACTATATCTTATGTATGTAACTAGCAAAGAGACGTATCTTATGTATGTAACTAGCAATGAGAAGTATCTTATGTATGTAACTATATCTTATGTATGTAACTATATCTTATGTATGTAACTATATCTTATGTATTGTAACTATATCTTATGTATGTAACTAGCAATGAGACGTATCTTATGTATGTAACTATATCTTATGTATGTAACTATATCTTATGTATGTAACTATATCTTATGTATGGAACTAGCAAAGAGACGTATCTTATGTATGTAACTATATCTTATGTATGTAACTAGCAATGAGACATATCTTATGTATGTAACTATATCTTATGTATGTAACTATATATATGTATGTAACTAGCAAAGAGACGTATCTTATGTATGTAACTATATCTTATGTATGTAACTAGCAATGAGACGTATCTTTTGTATGTAACTAGCAATGAGACGTATCTTATGTATGTAACTAGCAATGAGACGTATCTTATGTATGTAACTATATCTTATGTATGTAACGTATATCTTATGTATGTAACTAGCAAAGAGACGTATCTTATGTATGTAACTATATCTTTATGTATGTAACTATATCTTATGTATGTAACTAGCAAAGAGACGTATCTTATGTATGTAACTATATCTTATGTAATGTAACTATATCTTATGTATGTAACTAGCAAAGAGACGTACTTATGTATGTAACTAGCAATGAGACGTATCTTATGTAAGTAACTAGCAATGAGACGTATCTTATGTATGTAACTAGCAATGAGACATATCTTATGTATGTAACTAGCAATGAGGAAGTATCTTATGTATGTAACTATATCTTATGATGTAACTAGCAATGAGAGATATCTTATGTATGGTAACTATATCTTATGTAGTAACTATATCTTATGTATGTATGTAACTATATATTATGTATGTAACTTAGCAAAGAGACGTATCTTATGTATGTAACTATATCTTATGTTATGTAACTAGCAATGAGACGTATCTTATGTATGTAACTAGCAATGAGACAGTATCTTAGGTATGTAACTATATCTTATGTATGTAACTAGCAAAGAGACGTATCTTTATGTATGTAAACTATATCTTATGTATGTAACTATATCTTATGTATGTAACTAGCAAAGAGACGTATCTTAATGTATGTAACTATATCTTATGTATGTAACTATATCTTATGTATGTAACATATATCTTATGTATGTAACGTAGCATTGAGACGTTCTTATGTATGTAACTAGCAATGAGAACGATCGTTATGTTTGTAGACTATATCTTAGTGTATGTAACTAGCAATGAGACGTATCTTATGTTATGTGTACACTACATTGAGACATATCTTTGTATGTAACTAGCAATTGAGAAGTATCTTATTGTATGTAACTAGCAATGAGAAGTATCTTATGTAGGTAACTATATCTTATGTATGTAACGTATATCTTATGTTGTAACTATAAATCGTATGTATGTAACTAGCAAAGAGACGTGATCATTATGGTTATGTATACTATATCTTATGTATGTAACTACAAAGAGACGTATCTTATGTTATGTACCTATATCTTATGTTATGTAACCTAGCAAGAGAGACGTATCTTATGTATGTAACTATATCTTATGGTATGTAACTAGCAATGAGACGTATCTTATGTATTAACTATATCTATGTATGTAACTATATCTTAGTGTATGTAACTATATCTTATGTATGTAACTATATCTTATGTATGTAACTAGCAAAGAGACGTATCTTATGTATGTAACTATATCTTATGTATGTAACTATAACTTATGTATGTAACTATATCTTATGTATGTAACTACAAAGAGACGTATCTTATGTATGTAACTATATCTTATGTATGTAACTATATCTTATGTATGTAACTAGCAAAGAGACGTATCTTATGTAGTGTAACTATATCTTATGTATAGTGTAACTAGCAATGAGACGTATCTTATGTAGTAACTATATCTATGTAACTAGCAAAGAGACTTATCTTATGTATGTAACTATAGTCTTATGTATGTAACTATATATTAATGTATGTAATTAGCAAAGAGACGTATCTTATGTATGTAACTTGCAATGGAGACGTATCTTATGTATGTAACTATATCTTATGTATGTAACTAGCAATTAGAAGTATCTTATGTATGTAACTATATCTTATGTATGTAACTATATCTTATGTATGTAACTAGCAAAGAGACGTATCTTATGTATGTAACTATATCTTATGTATGTAACTATATATTATGTATGTAACTAGCAAAGAGACGTATCTTATGTATGTAACTATATCTTATGTATGTAACTAGCAATGAGACGTATCTTATGTATGTAACTAGCAATGAGACGTATCTTATGTATGTAACTATATCTTATGTATGTAACTATATCTTATGTATGTAACTAGCAAAGAGACATATCTTATGTATTTAACTATATATCTTATGTATGTAACTAGCAAAGAGACGTATCTTATGTATGTAACTATATCTTATGTATGTAACTAGCAATGAGACATATCTTATGTATGTAACTAGCAATGAGAAGTATCTTATGTATGTAACTATATCTTATGTATGTAACTATATCTTATGTATGTAACTATATCTTATGTATGTAACTAGCAAAGAGACGTATCTTATGTATGTAACTATATCTTATGTATGTAACTATATCTTATGTATGTAACTAGCAATGAGACGTATCTTATGTATGTAACTATATCTTATGTATGTAACTAGCAATGAGACGTATCTTATGTATGTAACTATATCTTATGTATGTAACTAGCAAAGAGACGTATCTTATGTATGTAACTAGCAATGAGAAGTATCTTATGTATGTAACTATATCTTATGTATGTAACTATATCTTATGTATGTAACTATATCTTATGTATGTAACTATATCTTATGTATGTAACTAGCAAAGAGACGTATCTTATGTATGTAACTATATCTTATGTATGTAACTATATCTTATGTATGTAACTATATCTTATGTATGTAACTAGCAAAGAGACGTATCTTATGTATGTAACTATATCTTATGTATGTAACTAGCAATGAGACATATCTTATGTATGTAACTATATCTTATGTATGTAACTATATATTATGTATGTAACTAGCAAAGAGACGTATCTTATGTATGTAACTATATCTTATGTATGTAACTAGCAATGAGACGTATCTTATGTATGTAACTAGCAATGAGACGTATCTTATGTATGTAACTAGCAATGAGACGTATCTTATGTATGTAACTATATCTTATGTATGTAACTATATCTTATGTATGTAACTAGCAAAGAGACGTATCTTATGTATGTAACTATATCTTATGTATGTAACTATATCTTATGTATGTAACTAGCAAAGAGACGTATCTTATGTATGTAACTATATCTTATGTATGTAACTATATCTTATGTATGTAACTAGCAAAGAGACGTATCTTATGTATGTAACTAGCAATGAGACGTATCTTATGTATGTAACTAGCAATGAGACGTATCTTATGTATGTAACTAGCAATGAGACATATCTTATGTATGTAACTAGCAATGAGAAGTATCTTATGTATGTAACTATATCTTATGTATGTAACTAGCAATGAGAAGTATCTTATGTATGTAACTATATCTTATGTATGTAACTATATCTTATGTATGTATGTAACTATATATTATGTATGTAACTAGCAAAGAGACGTATCTTATGTATGTAACTATATCTTATGTATGTAACTAGCAATGAGACGTATCTTATGTATGTAACTAGCAATGAGACGTATCTTATGTATGTAACTATATCTTATGTATGTAACTAGCAAAGAGACGTATCTTATGTATGTAACTATATCTTATGTATGTAACTATATCTTATGTATGTAACTAGCAAAGAGACGTATCTTATGTATGTAACTATATCTTATGTATGTAACTATATCTTATGTATGTAACTATATCTTATGTATGTAACTAGCAATGAGACGTATCTTATGTATGTAACTAGCAATGAGACGTATCTTATGTATGTAACTATATCTTATGTATGTAACTAGCAATGAGACGTATCTTATGTATGTAACTAGCAATGAGACATATCTTATGTATGTAACTAGCAATGAGAAGTATCTTATGTATGTAACTAGCAATGAGAAGTATCTTATGTATGTAACTATATCTTATGTATGTAACTATATCTTATGTATGTAACTATATCTTATGTATGTAACTAGCAAAGAGACGTATCTTATGTATGTAACTATATCTTATGTATGTAACTAGCAAAGAGACGTATCTTATGTATGTAACTATATCTTATGTATGTAACTAGCAAAGAGACGTATCTTATGTATGTAACTATATCTTATGTATGTAACTAGCAATGAGACGTATCTTATGTATGTAACTATATCTTATGTATGTAACTATATCTTATGTATGTAACTATATCTTATGTATGTAACTATATCTTATGTATGTAACTAGCAAAGAGACGTATCTTATGTATGTAACTATATCTTATGTATGTAACTATATCTTATGTATGTAACTATATCTTATGTATGTAACTAGCAAAGAGACGTATCTTATGTATGTAACTATATCTTATGTATGTAACTAGCAAAGAGACGTATCTTATGTATGTAACTATATCTTATGTATGTAACTAGCAATGAGACATATCTTATGTATGTAACTAGCAATGAGACATATCTTATGTATGTAACTAGCAATGAGAAGTATCTTATGTATGTAACTATATCTTATGTATGTAACTAGCAATGAGAAGTATCTTATGTATGTAACTATATCTTATGTATGTAACTATATCTTATGTATGTAACTAGCAAAGAGACGTATCTTATGTATGTAACTATATCTTATGTATGTAACTAGCAAAGAGACGTATCTTATGTATGTAACTATATCTTATGTATGTAACTAGCAATGAGACATATCGTATGTATGTAACTAGCAATGAGACATATCTTATGTATGTAACTAGCAATGAGAAGTATCTTATGTATGTAACTATATCTTATGTATGTAACTAGCAATGAGAAGTATCTTATGTATGTAACTATATCTTATGTATGTAACTATATCTTATGTATGTAACTAGCAAAGAGACGTATCTTATGTATGTAACTATATCTTATGTATGTAACTAGCAAAGAGACGTATCTTATGTATGTAACTATATCTTATGTATGTAACTATATCTTATGTATGTAACTATATCTTATGTATGTAACTATATCTTATGTATGTAACTATATCTTATGTATGTAACTATATCTTATGTATGTAACTATATCTTATGTATGTAACTATATCTTATGTATGTAACTATATCTTATGTATGTAACTAGCAAAGAGACGTATCTTATGTATGTAACTATATCTTATGTATGTAACTATATCTTATGTATGTAACTATATCTTATGTATGTAACTATATCTTATGTATGTAACTATATCTTATGTATGTAACTAGCAAAGAGACGTATCTTATGTATGTAACTATATCTTATGTATGTAACTATATCTTATGTATGTAACTATATCTTATGTATGTAACTAGCAAAGAGACGTATCTTATGTATGTAACTATATCTTATGTATGTAACTATATCTTATGTATGTAACTATATCTTATGTATGTAACTATATCTTATGTATGTAACTAGCAAAGAGACGTATCTTATGTATGTAACTATATCTTATGTATGTAACTAGCAAAGAGACGTATCTTATGTATGTAACTATATCTTATGTATGTAACTAGCAATGAGACGTATCTTATGTATGTAACTAGCAATGAGAAGTATCTTATGTATGTAACTAGCAATGAGAAGTATCTTATGTATGTAACTATATCTTATGTATGTAACTAGCAATGAGAAGTATCTTATGTATGTAACTAGCAAAGAGACGTATCTTATGTATGTAACTATATCTTATGTATGTAACTATATCTTATGTATGTAACTATATCTTATGTATGTAACTAGCAAAGAGACGTATCTTATGTATGTAACTATATCTTATGTATGTAACTAGCAAAGAGACGTATCTTATGTATGTAACTATATCTTATGTATGTAACTAGCAATGAGACATATCGTATGTATGTAACTAGCAATGAGACATATCTTATGTATGTAACTAGCAATGAGAAGTATCTTATGTATGTAACTATATCTTATGTATGTAACTAGCAATGAGACGTATCTTATGTATGTAACTATATCTTATGTATGTAACTATATCTTATGTATGTAACTAGCAAAGAGACGTATCTTATGTATGTAACTATATCTTATGTATGTAACTAGCAAAGAGACGTATCTTATGTATGTAACTATATCTTATGTATGTAACTAGCAATGAGACATATCGTATGTATGTAACTAGCAATGAGACATATCTTATGTATGTAACTAGCAATGAGAAGTATCTTATGTATGTAACTATATCTTATGTATGTAACTAGCAATGAGAAGTATCTTATGTATGTAACTATATCTTATGTATGTAACTATATCTTATGTATGTAACTAGCAAAGAGACGTATCTTATGTATGTAACTATATCTTATGTATGTAACTAGCAAAGAGACGTATCTTATGTATGTAACTATATCTTATGTATGTAACTATATCTTATGTATGTAACTATATCTTATGTATGTAACTATATCTTATGTATGTAACTATATCTTATGTATGTAACTATATCTTATGTATGTAACTATATCTTATGTATGTAACTATATCTTATGTATGTAACTATATCTTATGTATGTAACTAGCAAAGAGACGTATCTTATGTATGTAACTATATCTTATGTATGTAACTATATCTTATGTATGTAACTATATCTTATGTATGTAACTATATCTTATGTATGTAACTATATCTTATGTATGTAACTAGCAAAGAGACGTATCTTATGTATGTAACTATATCTTATGTATGTAACTATATCTTATGTATGTAACTATATCTTATGTATGTAACTAGCAAAGAGACGTATCTTATGTATGTAACTATATCTTATGTATGTAACTATATCTTATGTATGTAACTATATCTTATGTATGTAACTATATCTTATGTATGTAACTAGCAAAGAGACGTATCTTATGTATGTAACTATATCTTATGTATGTAACTAGCAAAGAGACGTATCTTATGTATGTAACTATATCTTATGTATGTAACTAGCAATGAGACGTATCTTATGTATGTAACTAGCAATGAGAAGTATCTTATGTATGTAACTAGCAATGAGAAGTATCTTATGTATGTAACTATATCTTATGTATGTAACTAGCAATGAGAAGTATCTTATGTATGTAACTATATCTTATGTATGTAACTAGCAAAGAGACGTATCTTATGTATGTAACTATATCTTATGTATGTAACTAGCAAAGAGACGTATCTTATGTATGTAACTATATCTTATGTATGTAACTAGCAAAGAGACGTATCTTATGTATGTAACTATATCTTATGTATGTAACTAGCAATGAGACGTATCTTATGTATGTAACTATATCTTATGTATGTAACTAGCAATGAGACGTATCTTATGTATGTAACTAGCAATGAGACGTATCTTATGTATGTAACTAGTAATGAGAAGTATCTTATGTATGTAACTATATCTTATGTATGTAACTAGCAATGAGACGTATCTTATGTATGTAACTATATCTTATGTATGTAACTATCTTATGTATGTAACTATATCTTATGTATGTGACTATATCTGATGTATGTTACTATATCTGATGTATGTGACTATATCTGATGTATGTAACTAGCAATGAGACGTAGATGCCACATTAGTAACATCCATTATTGACGGTGAATTTCTTCTTATAAGTTCCAGGTTGTGAGTTTACAAAAACAGAAATTAAAGGGACATGAAACCCATATTTTTTCTTTCATGATTTAGAAAGAGAATGCTATTTTAAACATCTTTATAATTTACTTGTATTATCTCATTTGTTTTATTCTCGTGATATTCTTTGCTGAAAAGCATATCTAGATATGCTCAGAAGCTGCTGATTGGTAGCTGCACATAGAAGCCTTGTGTGATTGGTTCACCCATGTGCATTGTTTTTTCTCCAACTAAGGATATCTAAAAAATGAAGCAAAATAAATAATAGAAGTAAATTGTAATGTTTAAATTTGTATTCTCTATCTGAATCATGAAAGAAAGATTTTGGGTTTAGTGGCCCCTATATTTATTGGGGGGGGGGGGGCAAGCGCAGCTGATAAATGTTACTAGACAGTAAAGGGAAACAGTTTTATATTTAAGCCGCTTGTTATTCCCTCTCGGTTTTGGTTTCCTCTGGATACTTCCTGCCCAGTAATCATAAATTATTTTAACAATTCTGGCAGCTTAATGGTTTTTTTCCTTGTGAAGCTGCGCACGTTTATATTAATGATTTATTGTGAAATAATCACAGTATTCTTTACACTGTGTCTCTGTAATTTATTCTCTTTTCTGCAGCCTGTAAACTGAAAGAGTCCGTCTTCCCCTGGTAAAATCCATTAGAACTACACATACCTGCAGCCCTAGGATACTGATGTACACACCTGCTTTTTAAAGGGATAGGAAAGGCAATATTAAACTTGCATGATTCAGACAGAAAATGTCATTTTAAGACACATTGAAATTAACTTCTATTTTCAAATGTGATTTGTTCTTTTGGTATCCCTTGTTGAAAAAAATACTCACATAGCCTACACTAGTGGGAGCTGCTGCTGATTGGTACCTGCACACATTTGTCTTTTGTGATTGGCTAACTAGATGTGTTTGTCTAGCTGTCAGTAGTGCAATGCTGTTCCTTCAGCAAAGGATAACAAGAGAATGAAGCAAGTTTGATAATAGAAGTAAATTGAAAAGTTGTTTATAATTGTATGTTCTACCCAAATCATGAAATAAAATGTTGGTGTTTCCTGTGCCTTTAATAAGTATACCCACTCCTGCAGTCCATGGGAAATACAGCAATATATATATATATATATATATATATATATATATATATATATATATATATATATATATATATATATATATATATATATATATATGTATGTATGTAGAAGTGTATATAAATATATATCTGTTTGTATATAGATAGATAGAGATCTATAGTGGTCTGGAAAAGAGATTCCAAACAATAGCTCTGCATCTCCCGTGCAACTAGATCAATTGCAGTTATATAACAAAAAATCTATATGTAATGCAGTCACACAAGCAGATATGTTGCTTTACTTGTCAGACTCACACTGCCGTATCTGTTAGTTACAAGATTTCTATCATTCTGAGTAATATTATGACTTGAGGATTATACTCCCACCTGAAAGCATTGTCAGTACAGACAGAACCACACAATGAAATGCATTAAAAATAGCCTCTTAGGTGCAACAAAAAGAATATAATAAAGTATATATTTATTTGTTTAGATTTGTATGATTATTTTTATATAAAAACATTGTATCATTTCTGAGACTTGTTAGGAAAAAAGATAACATTGGTTTTGTATCTGATACTTGTGGCACAAATCTCTATTTTGTTATAGCTTGATATCCTCCTTTTATTTTATAAAATGCTTAGTTTTTGGATAAATTCTGTGATTTTTTTTTCTTCCTATTTTTATTTTAATGTAATTTTATAGTGATTGTAAAAAACAATGACTTAAATCCCAATATCAAATAAAAATCTTAAAAACAGGGGCCTTTTATTCATTAAACTTTACAAAGGTGCTAATTTTTTTAAATACTTACCTTTGCGTTATGGTAAACTTAACGCCGATCATCCGCCCGCAGCTCCTGCTTTCATTAGCATATTGATGGCAAATCCGGCTTCCTCCAATCCTTTGGCATCCAGCTCGTGGGGCAACTCAACGATTGGAGGAAGCCGGATTCGTCATTGATATGCTAATGAAAGCAGAAGCTGCGGGCGGATGATCAGCATTATATTTTATCATAACGCACAAGTAAGTATTTTTAAAAATAAACGTCTTTGTAAAGTTTAATGAATGAAAGTACCCCTGTTTTTAAGATGATTTTGATACTGGGCTTTAATTCATTAAAGAGTACACTTTAATAAAAAAAAGATTATAACATTAGTTTTTGTAATGTAGTGTGTGATTTTTGTGTTTTGTCTACTACATCTACTCACTCTCTATTTATTTTGTTTTAGCATTTCTTAGGTAGGTAAGACCCACAATCCACTGCAATGGCACCAAGAAAAAGGAATAGCAGAGGGATTTCTTTTATATTCTGCTGTTTTCGAACCAATGAGCATCCAGAGATCACTTACCGCTTACGAAATGACAGCAGCGGCGCTTTGCAGCCAATGGAGCTATCGATCCCGATGCCTCCCACTGATGAACTGGATGCCATGTTTACAGAGCTGGTGGTAAGTACCACAGGTGTAGACCACTTACTGACATTTGTTACAATGCCATATATAAAGAACTGCAATATAGATTTGTGTTTACGGCCGTGTCTTACCGCAGGCTCCTGTCAATCAAGTGTATTTGTTTATCTGTTGGTATGTGGGTTGTGGCAATTTAATTGCTTAAAGGGACAGTAAAGTCAATATTAAAGGGACATCCCGGTCAAAATCTAAATGCACATATATTAATTACATCTTTGAAAAGAAACATATTTACAATATACGCGTATTGGCAAAAAATGCTTCTAGTAAACGTTATCTCTGTTTTAGTGTTAGTATTTTTCTCTGCACGTGCACGTGAAGCATAGCTAGGTATTCTTAGTGCACCAGCATTTTAAATACTGAAGCTGCTCAGAGCACCAGTGGGGCTTGTATCATGTCAGAAATGAACTAATTTAGTCATTACCAATTGGTACAAGCACCTTAGGCTCTGTGTTTACAATGCTGGTGCACGGTGCATACTTAAATACACTTTGGAAACTGCTATATCTTTTATTAGAAGCCTTTTTGCTAATACACGTATATTACACAATGTCTTCTATTCAAGACTGAAATGCATCAATGTGGATTCCAATTTCCCTTTAACCATACAAGATTGGATAGAGCATGCCATTTTTAAACAGCATTACAATTTTCTTCAATTATCAATTTTGCTTAGTTCTCTTGATATCCTTTGTTAAAGTATAATCATTGGTGATCTCAGGAGCGTGCACGTGTTTTTTTGCCATCTGGCACTGTTTGCAACAATGTTTTCAGCAATGTTATACATAGTAGCAAGCACTGCTGCTATAGACAGTTCAACAACGTGCACGCTTCTATCAGCCTAATTGTCTACTGGTCCAATCAGTTGAAAGAAGAAAATAACACTATGAAAGGGACAGGAAAGTCTGAATTAAACTTTTATGGTTTAGGAATTTTAAGAGATTTTACTATTTACTTAATTTTCTCTGGATCCTTTATTGAAAAGCATACCTAGGTAGGCTCAGCAATGCATTACTGGGAGCTAGCTGGCAATTGGTGACTGCACATGTTTCTTGTCACTGGCTCATAAGATGTACAGCTAGCTCCCAGTAGTGCATTGCACCTTTGGAGCTGACTTTGCGGGGGTTAAACACATAGTTAAATATACAAGACTCCCATAGCAATATGTTGCAGCCACGGGTTTAAAGGAAGGAGGTGACAGGATTAGGAAATGCTGCTCAGAGCTTCCTGTGACCCAGCCGGATTGTGGGATACATCATCTAGTACAGAGTGAGCGTAGGAAGTTTAATAGGAAGGAGACTGACGCGTGCATCCTCTGTGTATACAGCAGTGCCAAACAGACAATAAAAGCTGCAGCAATCACTCATTCATTTTTATGTGCTGTAACATTCTCTGTTTTGCTTTCAACCTTTTAAAGGACATTTATGTTCCTTAGTTGCATCTAGAGTAGAGCATTTTATAATTAATTGTAGTTTTGTGTTTTGAATAACAGATGTTCTTTGCTATGAAAAAAATAATTATTTCATGATTCAGATAGAGCAGCAATTTTCTAATTTATTCCTATTATCAATTTTTGTTCATTCTCTTGGTATCTTTATTTAAAAAAGCAGGAATGTAAGCTTAGGAGCCGGCCCATTTTTGGTTTCACACCTGGTTGGCGCTTGCTGATTGGTGGCTAAATGAGCCTGGTTGTTCAGTGCCTTTTGTGGCAACCAGCAGCAGTGACATGTCTGGCCAGCGAAGCAAATGGGCCTAAAATCCAGATCTTAAATCTGCACAGGATCTTAAAGTCATAGTAAAATGTCTCCTTTATATACCCAGATCCTGAATATTAGTGATATATTAAATGGAGTTTAATTCACCAGTTGTAATGAAGTTGCACTTTAACTTACTCTTTAATTAACTTACTCTTTAATACAGATATGAAATTCAAATTCTCTGCTGCCCAAAGTAAATTGTTCTGTAAACTAAAGGTTTAAATTGTTCTCCAATCAGCGCTCTAGCTAACAACTAAAGTGCCATATGGGGAGAGCGCTGGTTGGACAACATTTCAAACTATTGACAGAAAAAATTATTTCTTTCCTAAGATATGGTGAGTCCATGGCTTGAGTAATTACTGTTGGGAATATCACTCCTGGCCAGCAGGAGGAGGCAAAGCACACCACAGTTAAACTGCTAAGTATCACTCCCAAAGAGAGGTTTCTTTTGGGAGAAAGGTTCTTCAAGCGGTGGTGCCTTCTGTTTAGGACTGCCTGTATTGTCCCTCCCTATTTATCCGTGTCCTCTAGCTTGGGTATTGGTTCCCAACAGTAATTACTCAAGCCATGTACTCACCATATCTTAGGAAAGAAAAACTAAATTTATCCTTGCCTGATAAATTTATTTATTTCCATATATGGTTAGTCAATGGCCCCACCCTTTATTTCTCTTGTCAGATGTATCGAGTCCATGGATTCATCCATACTTGTGCGATATTCTCCTTTCTTACAGGAAGTGGCAAAGAGAGCACCCACAGCTGAGCTGTCTATATAGCTCCTCCCTTAACACCACCCCCCAGTCATTCTCTTTCCTACTCTAAGTACTAGGAAGGGGAAAGTGAGTGTGGTGACAAAAATGTTAGTTTTTATTTTCTCAAGCAAAAGTTTGTTATTTTAAATGGTACCGGTGTGTACTATTCACTCTCTGGCAGAAAAGGGATGAAGATTTCTGCAAGGAGGATGATGATCTTAGCACTTTGTAACTAAGATCCACTGCTGTTCTCACAAGGGCTGAAGAGTACAGGAAAACTTCAGTTGGGGGAACGGTTTGCATGCTAAATGCATTGAGGTATGTTCAGTCTATTTTTTTCTAGACAGACTGTGATAATTCTAGAAAAGGCTGGCAATATCCCCATGAGGGAAGGGTAAGCTGTATTCAGACACTTAACAGGAATCCCAGCTTGCATAAAGGGCTCATTAGTTACTGGTGACAGTGATAGGAAAAAACGTTTTTGTTTTTATTGCAAATATAACGTTTTTTGAGGGACTTTAAGGGGTCATTGTGGCTTGTTTATGGGTTATTAACCCACATGGCTAGTTTAAGAAACACTCTGTAGTGTTTCTTTTAGGCCCCATAACATCGAGTGAGGTGGGAGGGGCCTATTTTCGCCTCTCAGTTGCGCAGTTTCTTTTCCTCAGAGACATCCGGCAGCTTCTCCAGAGGTTCCTACTGTGTTTGAGGGCTGTATAGAAGTTTTTTTCCCCACAAATCGTTCCTAAAGGGCAGGTAGGCGCCACAGCAGAGCTGTGGCAAGGTGCTGAACGTTTTTTACCAGTTTTTGACGTTTTGTCAATCCGGTTTTTACATTAAAGGGTTAATTGTTTATTTGCATAGCTGTGAAAAGTTACTAAGGCTTTATGATGCTACTGTAAAAATTTCGCTGAGTTTACTGCTTTTTTACACTGTTTTGCAGAGTTTGTGCAGCTTTTTTTCTCTTAAAGGCACAGTACCGTTTTTTTCTAAGTGTTATTTGCTTTGATTAAAGTGTTTTCCAAGCTTGCTTGTTGCATTACTAGCCTGTTTAACATGTCTGACATCAAGGAAAATCCTTGTTCAATGTGTTTAGAAGCCATTGTGGAACCCCCTCTTAGAATGTGTCCCACTTGCACTGATATGTCTATAAATTATAAAGAGCATATTTTAGCACTTTAAAATATTGCAATAGATTATTCTCAGGCAGAAGGAAATGAGGGTTTAACATCTAGCTCTCCCCAAGTGTCACAACCAGTAACGCCCGCACAAGTGACACCAAGTACCACTAGTGCGTCGAATTCATTTACTTTACAAGACATGGCCACAGTTATGAATACAACCCTCACAGAGGTTTTATCCAAACTGCCTGGTTTACAAGGAAAGCGTGACAGCTCTGGGTTAAGAACAAATGCTGAGCCGTTTGACGCTTTAGTAGCCGTATCCGATATACCCTCACAATGTTCTGAAGTAGTGGTAAGGGATTTGTTATCTGAGGGAGAAATTTCTGATTCAGGAAAGACGCTCCTTCAGACAGATTCTGATATGACGGCCTTTAAATTTAAGCTTGAACAACTCCGCTTATTGCTCAGGGAGGTATTAGCGACTCTAGATGATTGTGACCCCATAGTGGCCCCAGAGAAATTGTGTAAAATGGACAAATACTTAGGGACTGGAAAAACATCAATGTAAACAGGAACCTCTAAGAGGATTGTGAATATTGTTACTAAAGAGTGGGATAGACCAGGTATTCCGTTCGCTCCCCCTCCTGTTTTTAAGAAAATGTTTCCCATATCTGACACCATGCCGGACTCGTAGCAGACAGTTCATAAGGTAGAGGGAGCTATTTCTACTCTGGCTAAGCATACAACTATACCTATTGAAGACAGTTGTGCTTTCAAAGATCCTATAGATAAAAAATTAGTGGGTCTCCTGAAGTAAACTTTTGTTCATCAAGGTTTTCTTCTCCAACCTATTGCGTGCATTGTTCCTGTAACTACTGCAGCTGCTTTCTGGTTCGAGGCTCTAGAAGAGGCTCTTCAGATGGAGACTCCATTAGAGGATATTATGGATAGAATTAAGGCCCTTAAGTTGGCTAATTCTTTCATTACAGATGCCGCTTTCCAACTGACTAAATTAGCAGCAAAGAATTCAGGTTTTGCCATTTTAGCACGCAGGGCGTTATGGCTTAAGTCCTGGTCTGCTGATGTGTCATCAAAATCTAAACTTTTGAACATCCCTTTCAAAGGAAAGACCCTATTCGGGCCTGAACTGAAAGAGATTATTTCAGACATCACTGGAGGGAAAGGCCATGCCCTCCCTCAGGATAGAACAAATAAAATGAATTTTCGTTCCTTTCAGAACTTCAAGGGTGGTCCCGCTTCAGCTTCCCCTGCTGCAAAGCAAGAGGGGAATTTTGCCCAATCCAAGTCAGTCTGGAGACCTAACCAGGCTTGGAACAAGGGTAAACAGGCCAAGAAGCCTGCAGCTGCCTCTAAGACAGCATGAAGGGGTAGCCCCCCCCGGATCTAGTAGGGGGCAGACTCTCTCTCTTCGCTCAGGCTTGGGCAAGAGATGTTCACGATTCCTGGGCCTTTGAAGTCCAGAAGATATCCCTGGGACACAATTTCTAAGACTCTTCCCCCCCCCCCCCCATGGGGAGATTTCACATTTCTCAATTGTCTGCAAACCAGACAAAGAGAGAGGTGTTCTTACACTGGGTAGAAGACCTACATACCATGGTAGTAATCCGCCCAGTTCCAAAAGCGGAACAAGGGCTAGGGTTATACTCAAACCTGTTTGTGGTTCCCAAAAAAGAGGGAACTTTCAGACCAATCTTGGATCTCAAAATTCTAAATAAATTACTCAGAGTACCATCATTCAAGATGGAGACTATTCGGACTATTCTACCGTTGATCCAGGAGGGTCAATATATGACTACCGTGGACTTAAAAGATGCTTATCTACACATCCCTATTCACAGAGATCATCATCATCAATTCCTCAGATTCGCCTTTCTGGACAGGCATTACCAGTTCGTGGCCCTTCCCTTCGGGTTGACCACGGCTCCCAGAATTTTCACAAAGGTGCTAGGGTCCCTTTTGGCGGTTCTAAGACCGCGGGGCATAGCAGTGGCGCCTTATCTAGACAACATCTTGATTCAGGCGTCGACTTTCCAGCTAGCCAAGTCTCACACGGACATCGTGTTGGCTTTTCTGAGATCTCACGGGTGGAAGGTGAATATAAAAACAGAGTTCTCTCTTCCCTCTCACAAGAGTTTCCTTCCTAGGGACTCTAATAGACTCGGTAGAAATGAAAATATTTCTGACGGAGGTCACAAAATCAAAACTCTTTACCACTTGCCGAGCTCTTCATTCCATTCCTCAGCCATCAGTGGCTCAGTGTATGGAGGTAATTGGACTTATGGTAGCGGCAATGGACACCTCAGACCACTGCAACTATGCATGTTCAAACAGTGGAATGGGGATTATGCAGATTTATCTCCTCAACTGCATCTGGACCAGGAGACCAGAGATTCTCTTCTCTGGTGGTTGTCTCAGGACCACCTGTCTCAGGGAATGTGTTTCCGCAGGCCAGAGTGGCTCATAGTAACGACAGATGCAGTCTAGAACTCCCTGAAAGCACAGGGCTTATGGTCTTGGGAGGAAACTACTCCCGATAAACATTCTAGAACTGAGAGCGATATTCAATGCGCTCCAGGTGTGGCATCAGCTAGCTGCGGCTAAATTCATCAGATTTCAGTCGGACAACATCACGACTGTAGCTTATATCAATCATCAAGGAGGAACACAGAGTTCTCTAGCGATTATGGAGGTAACCAAAATAAATAGTCCGATGGGCGGAGGATCACTCTTGCCATCTCTCAGCAATCCATATCCCAGGGGTAGAGAACTGGGAGGCGGATTTCCTAAGTCATCAGACTTTTCATCCGGGGGAGTGGGAGCTCCATCCGGAGGTATTTGCCCAGCTGATTCAGCTATGGGGCACACCAGAATTGGATCTGATGGCGTCCCGTCAGAATGCCAAACTTCCTCGTTATGGGTCCAGGTCCCTGGATCCCCAGGCGGTACTGATAGATGCTCTAGCAGTGCCCTGGTCCTTCAATCTGGCCTATGTATTTCCACCGTTTCCCCTCCTCCCACGTCTGGTTGCCAGAATCAAGCAGGAGAGAGCTTCAGTGATTCTGATAGCACCTGCGTGGCCACGCAGGACTTGGTATGCAGACCTAGTGGACATGTCATCAGTTCCACCATGGACTCTGCCAATGAGGCAGGACCTTCTAATCCAAGGTCCATTCAAACATCCAAATCTAATTTCTCTGCGTCTGAGTCGGTCATTGATACCCTGATTCAAGCTAGAAAGCCTGTCACCAGGAAAATCTATCATAAGATTTGGCGCAAATATCTTTATTGGTGTGAATCTAAGGGTTACTCAAGGAGTAAGATTAGGATTCCTAGAATGTCTTTTCTCCAAGAAGGATTGGAGAAGGGATTATCAGCTAGTTACTTAAAAGGACAAATATCTGCTTTGTCTATTCTTTTACACAAACGTCTGGCAGATGTTCCAGATGTTCCAGACGTTCAAGCGTTTAGTCAGGCCTTGGTCATGATCAAGCCTGTATTTAAACCTGTTGATCCGCCATGGAGCCTAAACTTAGTTCTTAAAGTTCTTCAAGGGGTTCCGTTAGAACCTTTGCATTCCATAGATATTAAGCTTCTATCTTGGAAAGTTCTGTTTTTAGTAGCTATCTCTTCAGCTCGAAGAGTTTCTGAGTTATCTGCTTTACAGTTTGACTCACCTTACCTTGTTTTCCATGCAGATAAGGTGGTTTTGCGTACCAAGCCTGGGTTCCTACCTAAGCTTGTTTCTAATAGGAATATCAATCAGGAAATTGTTGTTCCTTCACTGTGTCCTAATCCTTCATCAAAGAAGGAACGTCTGTTGCACAATCTTGATGTGGTTCATGCTTTAAAGTTCTACTTACAAGCAACTAAAGATTTCCGTCAAACATCTTCATTGTTTGTTGTTTATTCTGGTAAACGGAGAGGTCAAAAGGCTACAGCTACCTCTCTTTCCTTTTGGCTGAAAAGCATCATCCGTTTGGCTTATGAGACTGCTGGCCAGCAGCCTCCTGAAAGAATTACTGCTCATTCTACTAGAGCAGTGGCTTCCACATGGGCTTTTAAAAATGAGGCTTCTGTTGAACAGATTTGTAAGGCGGCGACTTGGTCTTTGCTTCATACTTTTTCCAAATTTTCCAAATTCGATACTTTTGCTTCTTCGGAGGCTATTTTTGGGAGAAAGGTTCTACAAGCAGTGGTGCCTTCCGTTTAAGGTACCTGTCTTGTCCCTCCCTTCATCCGTGTCCTAAAGCTTTGGTATTGGTATCCCACAAGTATGGATGAATCCGTGGACTCGATACATCTTACAAGAGAAAACAGAATTTATGCTTACTTGATAAATTTATTTCTCTTGTGATATATCGAGTCCACGGCCCGCCCTGTTTAAGACAGGCAGTATATTTTTATTTTATAAACTTCAGTCACCTCTGCACCCTATAGTTTCTCCTTTTTCTTCCTAGCCTTTGGTCGAATGACTGGGGGTGGAGCTAAGGGAGGAGCTATATAGACAGTTCTGCTGTGGGTGCTCTCTTTGTCACTTCCTGTAAGGAAGGAGAATATCCCACAAGTATGGATGAATCCGTGGACTCGATACATCACAAGACAAATACATTTATCAGGTAAGCATAAATTATGTTTTTAAGACGGTTGTTCTTTTGACTATAACCTCAGGCACCTCTACACCGTGTGTTACTCCTTTTTCAACATTTCCCTTCGGTCGAATGACTGGGTGTTGTGGGTAAGGGAGTGATACTTAGCAGTTTAACTGTGGTGCTCTTTGCTCCTCCTGCTCACCAGGAGTGAGGTTCTCAACAGTTATTACTCAAGCTGTGGACTCACCATATCCGGAAATAAATTTATCAGGTAAGCATAAATTTAGTTTTTTTGAAGTTGGTACTGGAGCGCAGGGAATTGGCTGATGTTTACAGAAGCTTTTTCAAATCTGTCCCTTATTGGCCACCGTAAAGAAGATAAACAACATTCTTTTAAAACATGTATTTTTTTTGTTAAATGGAAAGAGTTCACAGCTGCATTCCTTACTTTTGGGAAATAAGAACCTGGCCACCAGGAGGAGGCAAAGACAACCCAGCCAAAGGCCTAAATATTCCTCCCACTTCCCTCATCCCCCAGTCATTCTTTGCCTTTCGTCCCAGGAGGTTGGCAGAGAAGTGTCAATTTTTTTAATTTTAGTTCTTTGTCTCTTTTGGAGGGAAGTACGCTTCGGCATGGGACAGGAGTTTTAAATAGCCCTGTCAGTCTCTCAGTGAGGGCTTGGATGAAAGTTAGAGTCCGGAGATGCAGGGAGAGTCTTTCTGCGAAACCATCCCGACTCAGCGTTATCGAACTTCGCTCCGCTGCCTGCTTTCTTCTCTCAAGACCATGGCGGAGGCGATGCTACTATCCATCACACTTGAAGGGCCGTGTTCCTATTCCACGGCGTAGATTCCGGTAAGATTGTTTCATTTTACTTTATTCATCAATGTACTGTAATGTGAATGTTTTCCCCGAGAGGCTACCACCTTGCGTGTCTAACTTATCGTAAGGGTCTCAGTGAGTCTCGATTAATATCTTGGAATCAATGGTTAATATCTCCTGAGGGGGGTTATTGAACAGGGGAGGTTTATAATCCTGATTGTTATGTGATTAAACCTGCTTATGTGCGATGTTTATGACCTCGTGGTTTGGAACATTGAGGCCTTTGGAAGTGACGCAGCCTTTTGGTTGGGTGTGCTTTTTTGGACTGTATGGTTCACCTTGTATTCAGGCGTGGTTACGTTCCGTTTTCCATTTCTAGTCTGCAGGGGTCTGGTCATAGGAGGTGGCGAGTGCCCCAGCCATTGGGGGTGTCAGGTGCCGTTTTTGTTTTTACTACTTTAGTCCATATTTAAATATCCTCTACCAGTTATAAAGGATTCTGATGCTGAGACTGTGCTAATTTCAGATTCTTTTACGAAGGGTTCTGATACTGAGACTATTTTGATTTCAGATTCTGTGTCCGGTGACGAATTCGTATTGGCCTCGTTGACATCAACCAGTTTTGTTCCGTATGCCATTTCAGAGTGCCTGGTTCCTCGGGCTTGGGGAATAAAGGGACTGCTGTGCCATCCGCCTCTGGGGGTCCTGTCCTCCGAGAGGTGAGTTCCCTACCAATTTATACTTCTACACATGCGGGTGACCCAGTTTCTGATTCATCCATGCAGTGTGGCGTGTTCCCTCCCGGAGGTTGCAACACATTTTCGCTTCCACATAATGTTGGCGATTGTTCGTCTGCAGAGTTCAGATGTTTATTTGAGAATGTGCTTGTGCCCTATTGTCCTGGGCCTTCCGCCTTGGGGAGGGCCTCGACAATTCCCCCGGGTGTAACTGTCCCAAAGTGTTGTGCCTTTCGTTACAGGATTGCACCTTCGCGTATTGCTCAGACATCTTTTTCAGTTATTGAATGACCCTATCGTTACCAGATACGGGGATTTTCAGTCTGCTAATTCGAATGGTGCACCTCATTAGACATGTGGGGATGAATTAAGCTCCTGGTTGTCATTTGTTTGAGATCTTTCCCAGTTTTGTAAGATAGAGCTCCGTTTGGCTGGTCCTGCGGGTAGGCCTGTGTCTTCTTGGGCGTTAACCTCCGGGTTGCATTATATTTTATTTATATCCAATGGGATGTCTTTTTTATTTGTTTTTGTTTGTTTGGTAACCTTCTGGGATTGATACTCTTTATTACTTCTCAGGAAGTTGTTTTAGACATGTTAGTCCTATGTTAAAAATGTCTGTTTTCTGTTTTTTCCCCTATGAGGGAGAATTTTGCAGCTTGCCGGTTGGGACCCTAGGTGCAGGCTGGTCCTGTCGGGTTATTTCGGTCTTGTGGCTGTTCAGACACGTGGCGCTGTTCTGGTCGGCTGATTCGGTGGAAGCGCTGAGTGTTCAGGTTATCATTGTTTTTGTGAAGTGGGAAGGATTGTTTCAGTCCTTATAGCCTTTAGTCATAGATGACTGGGCAGGGGAGTTTTCCGCTGTGTCACTCTATCTGCCACCTGATTTAATCAGAATTTAGAGTTTTCCTCCCCCATGTGGTGGAGGGTTGGAGGGTTTAATGCCCCTTACTGCAATTGAGCGGTTTGGTCTTCATTTTTAGGCCTCTGGATTTGTCCTTTTGGGCTTGATCCAACAGCTTGTACAGGATAGCTGTCTAGCATGCCCTCTGTCTGGGGGTGGCTTTTGCGGTCTGTTTCTTGCTTGACTGCTTCTTCTTCCTCGCAAGTACCCTCTGTGTCGTCCTGGTATGGACTCTGTGTTCTCAAACTTGGGTTTTTCACCTGGGTGTATTACACACTTTTTCATGGTCGAATGCTCTGGTATTCTATGGTCAGACACTGGGAGGACTTTGCCTCTTCAGTTGCATTCCGTGCTTGCTGGATGTTGGAGAGATGTCTGTTCTGTCTCTGTGCCGGTCTTATCCTGGGTTTCTCTTGGTATAGGCGTGGCCTCCTTTCCCTGTTTGGGCCTCTTTGGGTCTCTCTGAGCTGGGCTCACTCGTGGAGGTGCTCTTTTTGTATTAGGGGACCTTTCGGTTTCCTTGGTTCTCCTTAGCCTTGTTCCCTTGGGGGTTTTGGCTGGTGACTCCTTAATTTGTAGAGATGAGCGGTTGGGGACCATTTGTTGGGCGACAGTGTCTCCTGGAGGACTGTTGGCTCAGTCGAGTCCGTTGCGGTCTCTGGTTTGGCTTCTGGACTAACTGCGAGTCAGTGTCATTGGGGCTTTTCCTCTTAAGATTTTCTCGGCTTTGGATGAAGCAGGGTTTTTTATTGGGTAGAGGTTCAAGCCTGATGCCCTCAGTATGGGCCGCCTATTGTACCCTCCCGTATTGGCATTCAGTGTCCTCTATAGCTTGGGTATTGTTTTCCCAAAAGTAATGAATGCAGCTGTGGACTTTTTCCATTTAACAAGAAAAACATAAATTATGCTTACCTGATAATTTCCTTTTCTTCTGATGGAAAGAGTCAACAGCTCCCCATCCGTAATTTTATGTGGAGCGTCCTTCTATTCTTCTGGCACCTTTCACCCTGATATTTCTTCTACTGTTCCTTGTTCCTCGGCAGAATGACTGAGGGATAAGGGGAGTGGGAGGAGTATTTAAGCCTTTGGCTGGGGTGTCTTTGCCTCCTCCTGGTGGCCAGGTTCTTATTTCCCAAAAGTAATGAATGCAGCTGTGGACTCTTTCCATTAGAAGAAAAGGAAATGATCAGCTAAGCATAATTTATGTTTTTGTATGCAGATATGTTGCAATGCAGATGATACTTTCTAATGCTTAAGACACAATGTTGCTAATGTTTTGTTTAAAGTGATAGTAAACTCTCCCCTTTCTATAATCAGATCCAGAGTCTTATTGATATTGTAGATGGAGATTAATTCATTAGTTGTAATGAAGTTGTGCTATAACTTACTTTTTAATATATATATGAAATTCAAATTACTGCACATCATGATGGGTGTCAGTTCTGTTTTACACAGAATGCACTCCAGTTTATCTGGGAGAGCTTAAACCCTACATTTTTCATAGTGAAATTACAATAAAATCAGACAAAATAAATAATAAAAGTACAATGAGAAGCTGTTTGTTTTTTTAAAGGGACAGTAAACACCATAAGATGTATTTTTATTTATATACAGTATATATATATATATATATATATATTTATATATTTTTTGCCCCCTTTTCTCGTAATGAAAGACTTTTAAACACTTTCTAATTTAGAGAACTTGCTATGCACCCTGATGAGTTATCTAGGCTAATCATGCTACATATATGCCCCTAGTTGGCTTAATCAGGTGACAAAACGATGCACTTTATACTAGCATAATGGCAAAGTTTAACATTAAAAACCATTGCAGTAAAAAAGATGTTAATTAGTTGGGGTGTTTTTAAATGTAAGACTTGGCTGGCTTATAATTTTATAGCAACATGACATAAATGTCTTTTAATTACAAGGTGTTTACTGTCACTTTATACATAAAGAATTATTTTATGGGAATTGAAATTTTGAGGTTAATGTCCCTTTAAGGGTGTTTTTAGCACTTTTTAGGTACCTTTAGTGTCCAGTAGTTGTGGCAAGGTAGGTTATGCAGGTGAGTGGGCTACGATGTGTCTAGGTATAAACATGCTTGTAGGTGATCATCTGGAGAACAGTAATATATTTGGGAAATGTTGTGAAGCCGCAGGTGGGCAAGTTCTCAAGTAGATAACCTGTCTGCTGGCAATCACCATTTGCAAAATATAATCCCTCCCCCCAGCTCTTGCACATCCAATCACACAAGAGCAGGGCCCGTCAATCACCCTAAGCTCTCTTGTATTGGATGGGGGGTGATTCATCTCTGTCAACTCTGAGGTGACAGGATAAGAAGTAATTGTTCTGCGGAGTCACTCACGGACGTCTGCACCGCACTAGTAAAAATTAAAACCATGTTTGTTGATATACAGCAAATTCTTTTTTTTTTTCCCCTTACCCATTGCACAAAATAACAATACAATCTCCCAAGATCCATTACCCAGGCTGCTAATTGTTTTTGTACTTTTGTTCACTCTTTGTTAAATGTTTTGATGCATGCATACAAATGCTTAACTTCTTCACCCCCAGACAGAACTGCAGCATATTGCTTCTTGTTCTAGGTTTGTCTGGCACCCACTGTTAAGTGGCGACCAGGCGCATGTATTTGTTCGCTGAGCATGCTCTGGTATTAGACAAAAACACTCTCTCTTGGGATTTTAAGCTTTTTATTTGTCCAGTTTAACCTGTTTAATAAGGAAGGTGGTGTGTGTGTGTAAGTAATTTATATTTACCAGTGTTTGATGTTGATTTACAACAACCTGGCTGGCATTAAAGAGCAAAACATACTACCATGTGCACTTCAAAAGAGTCATTTGCAACCCAAACATCTGCTTTTAATTTATACAGCAATGAAAGACAAAGATGCTGAATTTATAGCTACTAATGAAATGTAAGCCAGGCTGTTTGATGTTTTACCTGCATGTGGGCCTGGGGCAGAGGGCGTGGAAAAGAGCTGTCAGCATAATGTAGTGTGATCGTTGTGCTGTGGCGAAAGGCAGCCATGTTTATACCAACGCAAGTTGCTCTCTTTCTGATATCAAAGCTTCTAACTTCCTGTATATTGATATCAACACTGTGTGTTTCAGTTCTTAGGATTACAGCTTTACTGTGTGATCTAAAAAAGGTTTGTTAGCAAATACAATGTGACCAATAAAGCTTGGGCGGAATGACAGCCCTATGGTTTATTTAGCTCTGACAAGAAAAGCTTGATAAGGAAGTGCCCCATGTCTGAACAGAGGGATGGGGCAATCTTAAAGTACCTACGGGGAGCTAAGAATGTCTTGAGACGGACTTAAAGGGACAGTCTACACCAGAATTGTTATTGTTTTAAAAGATAGATAATCCCTTTATTACCCATTCCCTAGTTTTGCATAACCAACACAGTTATATTTATATATTTTTTACCTCTGTGATTATCTTGTATCTAAGCCTCTGCAGACTGCCCCTTTATTTCAGTTCATTTGACAGACTTGCAGTTTAGCCAATCAGTGATGGCTCCCAGGTAACTTCACGTGCATGAGCACAGTGTTATCTATATGAAAAACATGAACTAACACCCTCTAGTGGTGAGAAACCTGTTAAAATGCATTCTTAAGAGGCGGCCTTCAAGGTCTAAGAAATTTAGCATATGAACCTGGGTTAAGCTTTCAACTAAGAATACCAAGAGAACAAAGAAAAATTGGTGATAAAAGTAAATTGAAAATTAAACTTTCATGATTCAGATAGAGCAGCAATTTTAAACAACTTTCCAATTTACTTTCCTTGTCTTTAAAGGGATAGTAAATACCAAAAATGTTATTGTTTAAAAAGATAGATCATCCCTTTATTTACCATTCCCCAGTTTTTCATAATCAACACAGTTATATTAATATACTTTTTACCTCTGTAATTACCTTGTAGCTAAGCTTCTGCAGACTGCCTCCTTATCTCAGATGATTTCACAGACTGGCATTTCAGGCAATTGGTTATGACTCTTAAATATCTTCACGTGCGTGAGCACAGTGTTATCTATATGAAACACATGAACTAATGCCCTCTAGCTGTGAAAAAACTGTTGAATGCATTTAAATGAATCATTTGAAGTTCAGACTAAGTGCTATTTGTTGTTTATGCAAATCTACTGTGTATACTGGTCCTTTAATAATAGATAGTGTGACACACTGCCTCATAGAGCAACTTTACAGCTCTGCTTTTATCAGGGAAAAGGCTAAATAAAGTTGTATACTGTTCTAAACTTCAGACACATTAGTAATTATCTCCAAGGAGGCTGTTCAACTGAGAATTCCATGTGTTCAGCTAGATCCCAGTTGTGGATTGCCGCTCTTGAGCCTTCCTAAGTTTTTAATCTTTAATAATGAATACCAGGACAAGGCTCATAGGACTTAAAGGGACACTAAACCTATTTCTCTTGCAAGATGTATTGAGTCCACGGATTCATCCAATACTTGTGGGATATTCTCCTTCCCAACAGGAAGTGGCAAAGAGAGCACCCACAGCAGAGCTGTCTATATAGCTCCTCCCCTAACTCCACCCCCCAGCCATTCTCTTTGCCGGCTCTAAGCAATAAGGAAGGTTAAAGTGATGTGGTGACAAAAATGTTAGTTTTTATTTTCTCAAGCAAGAGTTTGTTATTTTAAATGGTACCGGTGTGTACTATTTACTCTCAGGCAGAAAGGAGATGAAGATTTCTGCATGGAGGATGATAATCTTAGCACTTTGTAACTAAGATTCACTGCTGTTCCCACAGAGGCTGAGGAGTACAGGAAACTTCAGTTGGTGGAACGGTTTGCATGCTAAGCTGCATTGAGGTATGTATGTTCAGTCATTTTTTTCTAGACAGACTGTGATAATTCTAGAAAAGGCTGACAATATCCCCATGAGGGAAGGGTAAGCTGTATTCAGAGACTTAGCCCTTTATGTAAGCTGGTAATTCCCCACTAAGTTAATACTGGTTGACACTTATAAGAAAGGCTAACTTTTTTTTTAAGTTAAACGTTTTTGAAGGACTTTTGGAGGTTCATTTGGGCTTACTTAAGAGTTATTAACCCACATGGCTACCTTAGAAACACTTTGGTGTGTTTCTTTTAGGCCCCACAGACATCGAGTGTGGTGGGAGGGGCCTATTTTCGCACTTCAGTTGCGCAGTTGTTTTTACAAAGCAAGACATCAAGCTGCTACACTGGAAGGTCCTGCTGTAATTTGAGGGCTTAAAGGAAGTATTTTCCCCACAAAATCTATCCCTAAGGGCAGGTAGGCGCCACAGCAGAGCTGTGGCAAGGTGCTGATAGTTTTTTCCGGTTTTTGACGTTTTGTCAATCTGGTTTTTGCATTAAGGGGTTAATTGTTTATTTTGCTGGTGGGGCAATATTATTAAAGCTGTTAGAATACACTGTAAAAATTTCGAAAAGTTTACTGCTTTTTTACACTGTTTTGCAGAATTTGTGCACTTTTTTTCTCTTAAAGGCACAGTACCGTTTTTTCTAAGTGTTGTTTTTTTACTTTGAATAAAGTGTTTTCCAAGCTTGCTTGTTTCATTACTAGCCTGTTAAACATGTCTGACATCAAGGAAACTCCTTGTTGAATGTGTTTAGAACTTGCACTGATATGTCTATACATTTTAAAGAGCATATTGTAGCACTTAAAATTATATCCCTAGATGATTCTCAGACAGAAAGAAATGAGTTTATGCCATCTAGCTCTCCCCAAGTGTCACAACCAGTAACGCCCGCACAAGTGACGCCAAGTACCTCTAGTGCGTCTACTTTGTTTACCTTACAAGACATGGCCGCAGTTATGAATACTACCCTCACATAAAGTTTTATCTAAACTGCCTGGGTTGCAAGGAAAGCGTGATAGCTCTGGGTTAAGAACAAATGCTGAGCCTTCTGACGCTTTAGTAGCCGTATCCGATATACCCTCACAATGCTATGAAGTAGGGGTAAGGGATTTGCTATCTCAGGGAGAGATTTCTGATTCAGGTAAGACGCTCCCTCAGACAGATTCTGATATGACGGCGTTTAAATTTAAGCTAGAACACCTCCGCTTGTTGCTCAGGGAGGTATTAGTGACTCTGGATGATTGTGACCCTATTGTGGTTCCAGAGAAATTGTGTAAAATGGACAAATACCTAGAGGTTCCAGTCTACACTGATGTTTTTCCGGTCCCTAAGAGGATTGCGAACATTGTCACTAGGGAGTGGGATAGACCTGGTATTCCATTCACTCCCCCTCCTGTTTTTAAGAAAATGTTTCCCATATCAGACACCATGCGGGACTCGTGGCAGACGGTCCCTAAGGTGGAGGGAGCTATTTCTACACTCGCCAAGCGTACAACTATACCTATTGAGGACAGTTGTGCTTTCAAAGATCCTATGGATAAAAAAATAGAGGGTCTCCTAAAGAAAATTTTTGTTCATCAAGGTTTTCTTCTCCAACCTATTGCATGCATTGTTCCTGTAACCACTGCAGCTGCTTTCTGGTTCGAGGCTCTGGAAGAGGCTCTTCAGATGGAGACCCAATTAGAGGATATTATGGATAGAATTAAGGCTCCTAAGCTGGCTAATTCTTTCATTACAGATGCCGCTTTTCAACTGGCTAAATTAGCGGCAAAGAATTCAGGTTTTGCCATTTTAGCGCGCAGAGCGTTATGGCTTAAAGGGACAGTCAAGTATAAATTAAACTTTCATTATTCAGATAGGACTTTTAATTTTAATTGACTTTCCAATTTACTTTTATCATCAAATTAGCTTTTTTCTCTTGGTATTCTTAGTTTAAACTAAACATAGGTAGGCTCATATGCTAATTTCTAAGCCTTTGAGGGCTGCCTCTTATCACATGCTTTTTAAATCTCTTTTCAACACAAAGTGACAGAAAGTACACGTGGGCTATAAAGATAACACTGTGTTCAGGCACAGAAAGTTATTTAAGATCTAGCACAATACAATGCTAAATTTAAGACAATAGATAATAAACAGTCACAGTCATGTGATCAGGGGGCTGGAAGAAGGTTCCTAGATACAAGGTAATCACAAAGGTAAAAAGTACATTAATATAACTGTGTTGGTTATGCAAAACTAGGGAATGAGTAATAAAGGGATTATCTATCTTTTAAAACAATAACAATTCTATGGTTGACTGTCCCTTTAAGTCCTGGTCAGCGGATGTGTCATCAAAATCTAAACTTTTGAACATCCCTTTCAAAGGAAAGACCCTCTTCGGGCCTGAACTGAAGGAGATTATTTCAGACATCACTGGAGGGAAAGGCCATGCCCTCCCTCAGGATAAATCAAATAAAATAAGGACCAAACAAAATAATTTTCGTTCTTTTCGAAACATCAAGGGTGGTCCCGCTTCCTCTTCCCCTGCTGCAAAGCAAGAGGGTAACTTTGCTCAATCCAAGTCAGTCTGGAGACTTAACCAGGCTTGGAACAAGAGTAAACAGGCCAAGAACCTGCAGCTGTCTCCAAGACAGCATGAAGGGGTAGCCCCCGATCCGGAACCGGATCTAGTAGGGGGCAGACTCTCTCTTCGCTCAGACTTGGGCAAGAGATGTTCACGATTACTGGGTTTTAGAAATTGTTTCCCAGGCTTATCTTCTGGACTTCAAAGATTCCCTCCCAAGGGGGAGATTTCACATTTCTCAATTGTCTGAAACCAGACAAAGAGAGAGGCGTTCTTACGCTGTGTAGAAGACCTACATACCATGGGAGTGATTCACCCAGTTCCAAAAGCGGAACAGGGGCTAGGGTTTTACTCAAGAGTTCCATCTTTCAAGATGGAGACTATTCGGACTATTCTGCCACTGATCCAGGAAGGTCAATATATGACCACCGTGATCTTAAAGGATGCATATCTGCACATCCCTATTCACAGAGATCATCACCAATTTCTCAAGTTCGCCTTTCTGGACAGGCATTACCAGTTTGTGGCCCTTCCCTTCGGGTTGGCCACGGCTCCCAGAATTTTCACAAAGGTGCTAGGGTCCCTTCTGGCGGTTCTAAGACCGCGGGGCATAGCAGTAGCGCCTTATCTAGACGACATCTTAATTCAAGCGTCGACTTTCCAACTAGCCAAGTCTCACACGGACATCGTGTTGGCTTTCTGAGATCTCATGGGTGGAAGGTGAATATAAAAAAGAGTTCTCTCTTCCCTCTCACAAGAGTTTCCTTCCTAGGGACTCTGATAGACTCGGTAGAAATTTAAAATATTTCTGACGGAGGTCAGGAAATCAAAACTTGTAACCACCTGCCGAGTTCTTCACTCCATTCCTCGGCCGTCAGTAGCTCAGTGTATGGAGGTAATCGGACTAATGGTAGCGGCAATGGACATAGTCCCATTTGCTCGTCTACACCTCAGACCACTGCAACTGTGCATGCTGGAACAGTGGAATGGGGATTATGCAGATTTATCTCCTCAGATACATCTGGATCAGGAGACCAGAGATTCTCTTCTCTGGTTGTTGTCACAGGTTCACCTGTCCCGGGAAATGTGTTTCCGCAGGCCAGAGTGGGTCATAGTAACGACAGATGCCAGCCTACTGGGCTAGGGTGCAGTCTGGAACTCCCTGAAAGCTCAGGGTCTATGGACTCAGGAGGAGGCTCTCCTCCCGATAAATATTCTAGAACTGAGAGTGATATTCAATGCGCTTCAGGCGTGGCCTCAACTGGCTGCGGCCAAATTCATCAGATTTCAGTCGGACAACATCACGACTGTAGCTTATATCAATCAAGGAGGAACACGGAGTTCTCTAGCGATGATAGAGGTGACCAAAATAATCCGATGGGCAGAGACTCCCTCTTGCCATCTTTCAGCAATCCATATCCCAGGGGTAGAGAACTGGGAGGCGGATTTCCTAAGTCGTCAGACTTTTCATCCGGGGGAGTGGGAGCTCCATCCGGAAGTATTTGCCCAACTGATTCAGCTATGGGGCACACCAGAATTAGATCTGATGGCGTCTCGTCAGAACGCCAAGCTTCCTTGTTACGGATCCAGGTCAAGGGATCTCCAGGCAGTACTGATAGATGCTCTAGCAGTGCCCTGGTCCTTCAACCAGGCCTATGTGTTTCCACCATTTCCTCTCCTTCCTCGTCTGATTGCCAGAATCAAGCAGGAGAGAGCTTTGGTGATTTTGATAGCACCTGCGTGGCCATGCAGGACTTGGTATGCAGATCTGGTGGACATGTCATCCGTTCCACCGTGGACTCTGCCAATGAGGCAGGACCTTCTAATTCAGGGTCCATTCAAGCATCCAAATCTAATTTCTCTGCAGCTGACTGCTTGGAGATTGAACGCCTGATTTTATCAAAGAGTCGGTCATTGATACCTTGATTCAGGCTAGAAAGCCTGTCACCAGGAAAATCTATGATAAGATATGGCGTAAATATCTTTATTGGTTTGAATCCAAGGGTTACTCATGGAGTAAGATTAGGATTCCTAGGATATTCTCTTTTCTCCAAGAAGGATTGGAGAAGGGATTATCAGATAGTTCCTTAAAGGGACAGATATCTGCTTTGTCTATTCTTTTACACAAACGTTTGGCAGATGTTCCAGGCGTTTAGTCAGGCTTTAGTTAGAATCAAGCCTGTGTTTAAACCTGTTGCTCCGCCATGGAGTTTAAAGTTAGTTCTTAAAGTTCTTCAAGGGGTTCCGTTTGAACCTATGCATTCCATAGATATTAAGCTTCTATCTTGGAAAGTTTTGTTTTTAGTAGCCATCTCTTCGGCTCGAAAAGTTTCTGAATTATCTGCTTTACAGTGTGACTCACTTTATCTTGTTTTCCATGCGGATAAGGTGGTTTTTGCGTACCAAACCTGGATTCCTTCCTAAGGTTGTTCCTAATAGGAATATCAATCAGGAAATTGTTGTTCCTTCTCTATGTCCTAATCCTTCTTCAAAGAAGGAACGTCTGTTGCACAACCTAGATGTGGTTCGTGCTTTACAGTTCTATTTACAAGCAACTAAAGATTTCCGTCAAACATCTTCATTGTTTGTTGTCTGTTCTGGAAAGTGGAGAGGTCAAAAGGCTACGGCTACCTCTTTCTTTTTGGCTGAAAAGCATCATCCGTTTGGCTTATGAGACTGCTGGCCAGCAGCCTCCTGAAAGGATTACTGCTCACTCTACTAGAGCAGTGGCTTCCACATGGGCTTTTAAAAATTAGGCTTCTGTTGAACAGATTTGTAAGGCGGGGACTTGGTCTTCGCTTCATACTTTTTTCAAAATTTTACAAATTTGATACTTTTGCTTCTTCGGAGGCTATTTTTGGGAGAAAGGTTCTACAAGCAGTGGTGCCCTCCGTACCTGTCTTGTCCCTCCCTTCATCCGTGTCCTAAAGCTTTGGTATTGGTATCCCACAAGTACTGGATGAATCCGTGGACTCGATAGATGTTGCAAGAGAAAACAAAATTTATGCTTACCTGATAAATTTCTTTCTCTTGCGATGTATCGAGTCCACGGCCCGCCCTTTCTATTTAAGACAGGTTTAGTTTCTCCTTTTTCTTCCTAACCTTCGGTCGAATGACTGGGGGGTGGAGTTAAGGGAGGAGCTATATAGACAGCTCTGCTGTGGGTGTTCTCTTTGCCACTTCCTGTTGGGAAGGAGAATATCCCACAAGTATTGGATGAATCCGTGGACTCGATACATCGCAAGAGAAAGAAATTTATCAGGTAAGCATAAATTTTTTTTCTTTCTTCGTGATTCAGATGCAGCATGCAGTTTTAAGCAACTTTCTAATTTACTTCTATTATCAATTTTTCTTCGTTCTCTTGCAAGCTTTATTTTCAAAGCAGGAATGTAAAGCTTAAGAGCCTGCCCATTTTTGGTAATAAGCAAGCTCTATCCAGGGTGCTGAACCTAAAATGGACTGGCACCTAAACTTTAAATTCCTACTTTTTAAATAAAGATACCAAGGGAATGAAGAAAAATTGATAGTAGGAGTAAATTAGAAAGTTGGGTTTAGTAACCCTTTAAGGAGCGTGTACGTGTCTTTAACTCTAACTATGTATAACTTTGCCTGAAACATTGTTGCAAAGGCTGCTGCCATAGTGATAAAGACCTGTTCATGCCCCTCTGCTCCTCTAAACCTACCTAGGTTTATTCTTTAACAAAGGATACCAAGAGAATGAAGAAAATGTTTTCATTAACCCCTTAAGGACCACAGCACTTTAACATTTTCTGACTGTTTCTGGCTATTTTCACTTTTCTGCGGTGTTTGTGTTTAGCTGTAATTTTCCTCTTACTCATTTACTGTACCCACACATATTATATACCGTTTTTCTCGCCAATAAATGGACTTTCTAAATATACCATTATTTTCATCACATCATAATTTACTATAATTCTTTTTATAAAATATGATGAAAAAATGGAAAAAAATAAAAACTTTTTCTAACCCCCAAAATCTGTTACACATCTACAACCACCATAAAACACCAATGCTAAATAATTTCTAAATTTTGTCCTGAGTTTAGAAATACCCAATGTTTACATGTTCTTTGCTTTTTTTGCAAGTTATAGGGAAATAAGTAGCACTTTGCTATTTCCAAACCACTTTTTTTCAAAATTAGCAATAGTTACATTGTAACACTGATATCTGTCAGGAACCCCTGAATATCCCTTTACATGTATATATATATTTTTTTTTTGGTAGACAACCCAAAGTATTGATTTAGGCCCATTTTGGTATATTTCATGGCACCATTTCACCGCAAAATGCGATCAAATAAAAAAAATTGTTCACTTTTACACAAACTTTAGGTTTCTCACTGAAATTATTTACAAACAGCTTGTGCAATTATGACACAAATGGTTGTAAATGCTTCTCTGGGATTCCCTTTGTTCAGAAATAGCAGACATATATGGCTTTGGTGTTGCTTTTTGGTAATAATAAGGCCGTTAAATACTGCTGCGCACCACACTTGTAATATGCCCAGCAGTTAAGGGGTTAATTAGGTAGCTTGTAGGGTTCATTTTTAGCTTTAGTGTAGAGATCAGCCTCCCACCTGACACATCACACCCCCTGATCCCTCCTTGACCCCCCTTAAACAGCTCTCTTCCCTCCCTCACATCACAATTGTCACCGCCATCTTAGTTACTGGCAGAAAGGCTTTTTTTTTTAAGCATTTTTTTTTTAATATATATTAATAGTTTCTGCAGTGTAGGTTCCCCCTAACCTCCACAATCCCCCTCAAACAGCTCTCTCAACCTCCTACCTCTTGTTTTTGTTGGGGTTTTTTTTGGCATAAAAGCCAATTTTCTGTAGTGTAGCTGCCCCCCCCCCCCTCAATAGTCTACCTCCCTCCCCCTCCCAGATCCCTTTCTTTATTTCAAATTACTCCCCCCTTTACCTCTCCCTCCATCTCAGGACCGGCATTATTTAAAGGGACACTGTACCCAAATTTTATCTTTTGTGATCCAGATAGAGCATGACATTTTAAGCAACTTTCTAATTTACTCCTATTATCAAATTTTCTTCATTCTCTTGGTATCTTTATTTGAACTGCAAGAATGTAAGTTTAGATGCCGGACCAATTTGGTGAACAACCTGGGTTGTCCTTGCTGATTGGAGGATAAATTCATCCACCAATAAAAAAGTTCTGTCCAGAGTACTGAAACAAACAAAAACTTAGATGCCTTCTTTTCAAATAAAGATAGCAAGAGTACAAAGAAAAATTGCTAATAGGAGTAAATTAGAAAGTTGCTTAAAATTGCATGCTCTATCTGAATCACAAAGGAAAAAATTTGGGTTCAGTGTCACTTTAAAGGGACACTCAAGTCAAAATTAAACTTTATGATTCAGATAGAGCATGCAATTTTAAATAACTTTCAAATTTACTTCCATTAACAAAATGTGCAGTCTTTTTATATTTACACTTTTTGAGTCACCAACTCCTACTGAGCATGTGCAAGAATTCACAGCATATACGTATATGCATTTGTGATTGGCTGATGACTGTCACATGATACAGGGGGAGTGGAAATAGACATAACTTTGCAATTTATTTAACAAAAATCTACTACTCATTTGAAGTTCAGACTAAGTGCTATTGCATTGCTTCTTATCATGCATTTGTTGATTATGCAAATCTACAGTGTTGACTGGTCCTTTAAGTACTAGCACGCACACCCTCCCAACTACTTGCACGCACCGAATTAGGAAGTGATCCAGCGATGGGCCGCCCACCCGCCTCCCTGCAGCTTCTCCCACCCACCAACGGTTGGCACTATTGCTGGCCGATGCAGGGAGGGCCACAGAGTGGCTCTCTCTTCATCGGTGTGCCAAAATATCGAGGCATCACGGCAATACTTTGAAAGCAGCTGGAAGCGATCAGGATCGCTTCCACCGCTTCAAACCTCAGGGTACGTCCTTGGTCGTTAAGGGGTTAAAGTAAAATGTAAAGTTGTTTTAAAATTGTATGTTCTGTCTGTATCATGACAGTTTAATTTAGTTTTGCTGTCTCTTTTTAAACCAATCACCCAAGAGGTTTTGAATGGTCAACCTTTCTTCAGCACAGTTCAAACGATGCTGAGAGCATTTCCATAGCTACAGAAAAATACAGAACAAGTACATGGTTTAGCAACAACCGCTTTGAGAAAATAAAGCTAAATTTAAATACCAAAGTGAATTCTGTTTTCTTTCACTCTGTAGATCATATCCAGCTGTTTTATCTGTTACTTTACAAGACCTCAGGTTGCTTTTTTATTTGCAGGTTCCACCTTAAGTGAACTGTGGTACTAGAATATTGTAATTGTGGGGGTTGGCCACCATTCTTTTAAGGCATGGAAGGGTAGGCAAATAGGGCACTGGGGGGTCTAGGCCAGCATCCTGTCAGGGCACTGGGGGGTCTAGGCCAGCATCCTGTCAGGGCACTGGAGGGGCTAGGCCAGCATTCTGTCAGGGCACAGAGGTGAGGGTTTAGGTCAGCATCCTGTCAGGGCACTGGAGGGGCTAGGTCAGCATCCTGTCAGGGCACTGGAGGGGCTAGGTCAGCATCCTGTCAGGGCACTGGAGGGGCTAGGTCAGCATCCTGTCAGGGCACTGGGGGGGTCTAGGCCAGCATCCTGTCAGGGCACTGGAGGGGCTAGGTCAGCATCCTGTCAGGGCACAGGGGTGGGGATTTAGGCCAGCATCCTGTCAGGGCACTGGGGTGGGGATTTAGGCCAGCATCCTGTCAGGGCACTGGAGGGGCTAGGTCAGCATCCTGTCAGGGCACAGGGGTGGGGATTTAGGCCAGCATCCTGTCAGGGCACTGGGGTGGGGATTTAGGCCAGCATCCTGTCAGGGCACTGGAGGGGCTAGGCTAGCATCCTGTCAGGGCATTGGGGGGTCTAGGCCAGCATCCTTACAGGCCACTGGAGGGGCTGGGCCAGAATTCTGTTAGGGCACAGGGGGGGTCTAGGCCAGCATTTTGTCAGGGCACAGGGGGGGTTTAGGCCAGAATTCTGTTAGGGCACAGGGGGGGTTTAGGCCAGCATTCTGTCAGGGCACTGGGGGGTCTAGGCCAGCATTCTGTCAGGGGTACTGGGGGGTCTAAGCCAGCATTCTGTCAGGGCACAGGGGTGCTAGGCCTGTATCGTATCAGGGCACTTGGGGGGGGGGGGGGGCTAGGCCTGTATTGTGTCAGGGCACTAGGGAGAAGCTAGGCCTGTATCATGTCAGGGCACTAGGGAGAAGCTAGGCCTGTATCATGTCAGGGCACTAGGGAGAAGCTAGGCCTGTATTGTGTCAGGGCACTAGGGAGAAGCTAGGCCTGTATTGTGTCAGGGCACTTGGAAGAAGCTAGGCCTGTATCATGTCAGGGCACTAGGGAGAAGCTAGGCCTGTATTGTGTCAGGGCACTAGGGAGAAGCTACGCCTGTATCATGTCAGGGCACTAGGGAGAAGCTACGCCTGTATCATGTCAGGGCACTAGGGAGAAGCTAGGCCTGTATCATGTCAGGGCACTAGGGAGAAGCTAGGCCTGTATCATGTCAGGGAACTAGGGAGAAGCTAGGCCTGTATCATGTCAGGGCACTTGGGGGGAGGCTAGGCCTGTATCATGTCAGGGCACTTGGGGGGAAGCTAGGCCTGTATCATGTCAGGGCACTTGGGGGGAGGCAAGGCCTGTATCGTGTCAGGGCACTAGGGAGAAGCTAGGCCTGTATCGTGTCAGGGCACTAGGGAGAAGCTAGGCCTGTATCGTGTCAGGGCACTAGGGAGAAGCTAGGCCTGTATCATGTCAGGGCACTAGGGAGAAGCTAGGCCTGTATCATGTCAGGGCACTAGGGAGAAGCTAGGCCTGTATCATGTCAGGGCACTTGGGGGGAGGCTAGGCCTGTATCATGTCAGGGCACTAGGGAGAAGCTAGGCCTGTATCATGTCAGGGCACTAGGGAGAATCTAGGCCTGTATCATGTCAGGGCACTAGGGAGAAGCTAGGCCTGTATCATGTCAGGGCACTTGGGGGGAAGCTAGGCCTGTATCATGTCAGGGCACTAGGGAGAAGCTAGGCCTGTATCATGTCAGGGCACTTGGGGGGAGGCTAGGCCTGTATTGTGTCAGGGCACTAGGGAGAAGCTAGGCCTGTATCATGTCAGGGCACTAGGGAGAAGCTAGGCCTGTATTGTGTCAGGGCACTAGGGAGAAGCTACGCCTGTATCATGTCAGGGCACTAGGGAGAAGCTAGGCCTGTATCATGTCAGGGCACTAGGGAGAAGCTACGCCTGTATCATATCAGGGAACTAGGGAGAAGCTAGGCCTGTATCATGTCAGGGCACTAGGGAGAAGCTAGGCCTGTATCATGTCAGGGCACTAGGGAGAAGCTAGGCCTGTATCATGTCAGGGCACTAGGGAGAAGCTAGGCCTGTATTGTGTCAGGGCACTAGGGAGAAGCTACGCCTGTATCATGTCAGGGCACTAGGGAGAAGCTAGGCCTGTATCATGTCAGGGCACTAGGGAGAAGCTAGGCCTGTATCATGTCAGGGCACTAGGGAGAAGCTAGGCCTGTATCATGTCATGGCACTAGGGAGAAGCTAGGCCTGTATCATGTCAGGGCACTAGGGAGAAGCTAGGCCTGTATCATGTCAGGGCACTAGGGAGAAGCTAGGCCTGTATCATGTCAGGGCACTAGGGGGAAGCTAGGCCTGTATCATGTCAGGGCACTAGGGAGAAGCTAGGCCTGTATCGTGTCAGGGCACTAGGGAGAAGCTAGGCCTGTATCGTGTCAGGGCACTTGGGAGAAGCTAGGCCTGTATCATGTCAGGGCACTTGGGAGAAGCTAGGCCTGTATCATGTCAGGGCACTAGGGAGAAGCTAGGCCTGTATCATGTCAGGGCACTAGGGAGAAGCTAGGCCTGTATCGTGTCAGGGCACTAGGGAGAAGCTACGCCTGTATCATGTCAGGGCACTAGGGAGAAGCTAGGCCTGTATCATGTCAGGGCACTAGGGAGAAGCTAGGCCTGTATCATGTCAGGGCACTAGGGAGAAGCTAGGCCTGTATCATGTCAGGGCACTAGGGAGAAGCTAGGCCTGTATCATGTCAGGGCACTAGGGAGAAGCTAGGCCTGTATCGTGTCAGGGCACTAGGGAGAAGCTAGGCCTGTATCATGTCAGGGCACTAGGGAGAAGCTAGGCCTGTATCGTGTCAGGGCACTAGGGAGAAGCTAGGCCTGTATCATGTCAGGGCACTAGGGAGAAGCTAGGCCTGTATCATGTCAGGGCACTAGGGAGAAGCTAGGCCTGTATCATGTCAGGGCACTTGGGGGGAGGCTAGGCCTGTATCATGTCAGGGCACTAGGGAGAAGCTAGGCCTGTATCATGTCAGGGAACTAGGGAGAAGCTAGGCCTGTATCATGTCAGGGCACTAGGGAGAAGCTAGGCCTGTATCATGTCAGGGCACTAGGGAGAAGCTAGGCCTGTATCATGTCAGGGAACTAGGGAGAAGCTAGGCCTGTATCGTGTCAGGGCACTTGGGGGGAAGCTAGGCCTGTATCGTGTCAGGGCACTAGGGAGAAGCTAGGCCTGTATCATGTCAGGGCACTAGGGAGAAGCTAGGCCTGTATCATGTCAGGGCACTAGGGAGAAACTAGGCCTGTATCATGTCAGGGCACTAGGGAGAAGCTAGGCCTGTATCATGTCAGGGCACTAGGGAGAAGCTAGGCCTGTATCATGTCAGGGCACTAGGGAGAAGCTAGGCCTGTATCATGTCAGGGCACTTGGGGAGAAGCTACGCCTGTATCATGTCAGGGCACTAGGGAGAAGCTAGGCCTGTATCGTGTCAGGGCACTAGGGAGAAGCTAGGCCTGTATCGTGTCAGGGCACTAGGGAGAAGCTAGGCCTGTATCGTGTCAGGGCACTTGGGGGGAAGCTAGGCCTGTATCATGTCAGGGCACTAGGGAGAAGCTAGGCCTGTATCGTGTCAGGGCACTAGGGAGAAGCTAGGCCTGTATCATGTCAGGGAACTAGGGAGAAGCTAGGCCTGTATCGTGTCAGGGCACTTGGGGGGAAGCTAGGCCTGTATCATGTCAGGGCACTAGGGAGAAGCTAGGCCTGTATCGTGTCAGGGCACTAGGGAGAAGCTAGGCCTGTATCGTGTCAGGGCACTAGGGAGAAGCTAGGCCTGTATCGTGTCAGGGCACTAGGGAGAAGCTAGGCCTGTATCATGTCAGGGCACTAGGGAGAAGCTAGGCCTGTATCGTGTCAGGGCACTTGGGGGGAACCTAGGCCTGTATCATGTCAGGGCAGTAGGGAGAAGCTAGGCCTGTATCATGTCAGGGCACTAGGGAGAAGCTAGGCCTGTATCATGTCAGGGCACTTGGGGGGAACCTAGGCCTGTATCATGTCAGGGCACTTGGGGGGAGGCTAGGCCTGTATCATGTCAGGGCACTTGGGAGAAGCTAGGCCTGTATCGTGTCAGGGCACTTGGGGGGAACCTAGGCCTGTATCATGTCAGGGCACTAGGGAGAAGCTAGGCCTGTATCATGTCAGGGAACTAGGGAGTAGCTAGGCCTGTATCGTGTCAGGGCACTTGGGGGGAACCTAGGCCTGTATCATGTCAGGGCACTTGGGGGGAGGCTAGGCCTGTATCATGTCAGGGAACTAGGGAGAAGCTAGGCCTGTATCGTGTCATGGCACTTGGGGGGAACCTAGGCCTGTATCATGTCAGGGCACTAGGGAGAAGCTAGGCCTGTATCATGTCAGGGAACTAGGGAGAAGCTAGACCTGTATCGTGTCAGGGCACTTGGGGGGAACCTAGGCCTGTATCATGTCAGGGCACTTGGGGGGAGGCTAGGCCTGTATCGTGTCAGGGCACTAGGGAGAAGCTAGGCCTGTATCATGTCAGGGCACTTGGGGGGAAGCTAGGCCTGTATCATGTCAGGGCACTTGGGGGGAGGCAAGGCCTGTATCATGTCAGGGCACTTGGGGGGAGGCTAGGACTTTTTCTAGCCCAATATATAAAACAAAGGGCCACTAAAGTCAAAATTTAAAGTTTTATAATTCAGATAAAGCTTGCAATTAAAACGTTTTTTACAACAGACTTCCATTATCAAAACGTGCACACTTTCTAGTTTCTACTGAGCATGGGCAGAAGTGCACAGTATATAACCTATATGCATTTTGTGATTGGCTGATGGCTATCACATGATACAGAGGAATGGAATATTGGATTACCTTTGAAATTTGCCAGAAAATATTCTACTTCTCATGCAAATTAAGTTATAGCATTGTCTTTTTTTTATTGTGTATTTGTCAATCATTCAAATCTACTGTATTTAGTGGATATTAAGAAACCAGTAAAACAATTTATAGAAGCCAGGAAAAGATTTTACCTGCTCTAACAAATTAATTTTACACAGCCAAGTCAGTGTATGTTTGGTTTGTATTTGTATAACGAGAAGAACCATCTGAATTTATTGGTGGTTTATTGGTGGTGTTCAGATAAACTGCGATGTTCAGTATTTGTAATAAGCAATAATAGCAGTAAACGGTTTCTATTCATATGCTTAAGTGAACTCTAATGTATTGAAATGCTTTTGTTTGCCTGCAGGATGAGTTGGATCTCACCGACAAGCACAGGGAGGCCATGTTTGCTCTTCCAGCCGAGAAGAAATGGCAGATCTATTGCAGCAAGAAAAAAGTAAGGACAATACTCATTTTACTTATTTCAAGCAAATGATGTGTTTTATATTCTGTAACCAGCTTGTATTTATTTACCTTTACGTTTCTGTACACGTTGAAGCCTCTGACATTCCAGTATATTTATTAGCACAATGATCTTTAATAATAACTATAGTATATTAATACTAAGGACTCGATTTATCAAGCCGTTCGCCCCCTACGAGAGAACCTGCAGTCAGTATTTATCAAGCAGCGGTCATCAGACCTTCCTACCCTCTTCCCACCTCATAGGTGGAGAATTTCAATCTCCCCGGTCTTGTCGGACTGGGGAGATTAACAGCTCCTGTCCGTGCGTGATTGGCTATGCGCAGGCAGGGGCAGTGTAGCACGCGAGCGCAAAATAGCTCTTGCGTGCAATAGTAAATTCTGGCAGCGAATTGCTGCCCGCCAGTGGCTTTAAGCACAAACCTTGATTCTTAGCTAATAATTAGCAGTTGATAAATAAGTTACCCAAAACAAATTCTCCTTTCTCCCTCCCTGATAGAATTGTAAAAATGAAAAAGCTATAACTGTATTTATTTGTTTAAAACTAAGATCAGCTCACCAGAGTAACTGCTTTATGAGTGGTTACCATTCATTATTTCTTCCTACTTTTAGCTAAACAAAAAAACAGCCAATTGGCATCATCCGTGCTGAGTTCAGATTTAGGATTTGCCATAATCTATAATGTTAATGTTCTCCTAAGAGTTACATCACTTCCTATTTTAAGTAATGTCCAGAGTTTTGGCAACTTCCTTTTAAAGGGACAGTACACTGTAAAATTGTTTTTCCATAAATGTATTTTAAATGACTTGTTATACCAACTGCAGAGTATAAAATATTTGAGAAATTGCATTTTCGGGTTTATTTGTGTATTTGAAGTAGCTGGTTTTGTGCTTTGAAACCACAGCCTATTACAATGGGTTGAGCTTCAGGTAATATCAGATCTCATTATGTTATCACTTTTATGTACACAGACTTGCTTCCTTATCTTATATTTGTCTGGAACACCAAAGCTCAATACATAAAGAGAACAATGGAAAATTATCATTTTATTACTTAACTATCATGCCCCCCACTGAGGGTGTAATCTCTTCTGCTGGCTGTGTTTACTTAGGCTTGTCAATAGCGTATACGCCAGTATCAAAACTTTCAGTATAGGTTGGGAAACCACAAGCTAAATCAGCTATTTCAAATGCTGAAATATGAGTAAAGGAGCTACTTGCAACCAATTTAATACACTCTAGCAGGTAAAAAGGATCATTGGGAATAATTTAAAGGGGAGAAAGTTTTTGGGTGAACTGTCCCTTTAAGCTTAAATTCAGATCTTCCAATAAGTCACCTCAGGCCAATCCCAAGGCTCTTCCCATGCACTTTAATCTTGACAGCAGATCCAGCTTCATCCACCCGTCGCAAAGCCTCTTCCTGGGTCTAAAATGATGAATACAGCTTCCTCCAATCACGGCATTGAATCAGACACCGATTCCCCCAGGGAGGAAGCTGTGATTGGAGGATGACCTATCCATCATTTCTGACATCAGAAATGGCTTGCGACGACTGGAGGAAGCTGGAGCTGCTGTCAAGTTTAAAAGTTAAGTTTTTTTTCACAACAAGTGAAATGTAAATTTTGATGAATTAAAGTGCCCCGTTTTTAATCAAATTTTTAAAAACCGGGCACTTTAGCATCAAAATTTACATTCACTTTAAATCCTATTATATAATTTTCTAGAAAATCCACTCCCTCACTTCTTCCTCTAAGCTATAAATATTAAGGTATAAAATAACATAAGGCCTTCACTTTTTCTACTGGCCCTACCTGCTGCACTACTGCATTGTTCACCAAATTTCAAATTGGCTGAAATAATAATTCTCAAGCCATGTTTCTCATCTGTTACTGTCAGTGTCAGTCTATAATTATCCTTTAGGTTTTTGTATCCTTAAATTGATATTGAACCCAATTTTTTTTTCTTTCATAATTCAGATAGAGCAACTTTCTAATTTACTCCTTTTATCAATTTTTCTTCATTCTCTTGGTATCTTTATTAAAAAAAGCAGAAATGAAGCATAGGAGCCGGCCCATCTTTGTTTCAGCACCTGGGTACCGCTTGCTGATTGGTGACTAAATGTAGCCACCAATCATCAAGCGCTACCAAGGGTGGTGAACCAAAAATGGTCCTGCTCGTAAACTGACATTACTGCTTTTTTAAATAAAGATAGCAAGAGAATGAAGAAAATTGATAATGGGAGTAAATTACAAATTTGCTTAAAATTGCTCTTTCTGAATCATGAAAGAAAAAAATTGGGTTCAGTATTCCTTTAATGAATGTTTGCATTTTGCAGTGTTACATTTTAGACCGTACTGTGGTCTATTTCTCTAGTTTTGTTTTGGTTTTATTATATTTTATATATAAAAATATTTTTTAATGTCACTGCACATTTGATTTACCCCCAGGAATGTCAACTCGTACAAATGTTTGACAATGTTTAAATTGTGTTGGTTCTTTACTGTATAGAATCTACCCAGTGAACACATTCCATTCATTCCAGTTAGTTGTGTGTTTGCAGGTTTAAAATAACTGTGATTCCTATGTAGATATAATATTTTCAGACAAACATAGAAAGTAAAAGAGGCAAACCTTGTAGCGATGTGAAGAATGTATGGGGAGCAGATAATATGAATGCCATTTCTCCTTTGCTTGCTGTAGGTTTGCTACATGTACACACAAGATGTGCTGGGCTGATAAGCTCATTGGTTGAGAGGAATCGGTCTAAATGATGATTATGATGGTAGTTTTAGATTTAGAATAATGGTTTTGGCACATAACTCTGCTATAACAGTGAATTAAAACAATAACTTAAAAAAGGAAGAAGGTCCAGAGTTTAGTGAAATGGACTATAAACATTCCCATAGGGCAAGATTCATCATTGATTTTCTCCTATATTTGCCCCTAAAAATGTGCATGTGAAATAATACCCCAATTTATCATTCAAAAATGTGCCTAAAATTGGGCAAGTTTGACTGTAAAATGCTCCTACTCTGTTCACATTCTCCATGTAGAACATGTTCTCCAAAAATAAGGGTTAAATTAGATCCTTTTAGGGCTCGATTTATCAAGCCCTTCTCTCCCCTTTGACTTGTGCTTGTGCGAACCTAAAGTCAGGATTTATCAAGCAGCGATCATTAGACCACTGCTTCCCTGCCCTGTTCTTTACCTCTTAGGTAGAGAATTTCAATCTCTGCGGTTTCTTCTAACTGGGGAGATTGACAGCTCCTGTCTGCGTGTGATTGGCTGTGTTCGGGCAGGAGTTGCATGCGAATGCACAGGAGTGCTTGTGTGCAATGGTAATTGGGGTCAGTGGGTTGCTGCCCGCCAGAGGAGAAGCCGGGCAGACAGGGTCTCTACAGACTCTTGGGTTTTGAGACTGTTGCTAGGTTCCTTAGGTCTACGGACTCTTGATGGTTCGCTCATAGGAGGCAGCTTAGGGTTCCTCAGGAGGTTAGATCTTTAGATCAATTCCATTTTTCGAGGACTCTGGCTTAGGTCAATGCCTTTTTGCTTGGGTTCTGCTTAACCTTGGGTTTTAGCTTGCCATGTGTCCCTTTGAAGGGTCTGAGGTTTCTGTCTCTCATGGGAGATTCATGTCTGCTTGAGGCTTAAGGTTAAGGTCTCTCTGACGGGTCCCTACTGGTCTTTTGGGGCATCTGATTCTTCCTTGTAGACTCCAGGTGTTGTTTAAACTGGGATGGCGATATTGGCCGAAGGGTCTCGCCTCTATTGGTAGGGTGGTTTCCGTTGCTTAGTTCCCTCTTTCTCACCGAGGGTGGGGGATGGGTTATTGTGTGTTCTCCTTGATTCAGAGATACCTCAGTATCTGTAATGACCTTTGGGTTCTTATTATCTTGTCTTATAGGTTTTCTTTTCCCTTACTTGCGTACTCAGAATCTTGGAATAGAGTAGTGGTTGGTTCCACCGTTCCTGAAGCAGGAGGTTGTGGGTTTGATCCCAGGTAAGGCTCCTGTTATATGCTGGATTCTGGTATTTGGATGGTGGGGTTCTGAGTACTCTCTTCCCTTGGGAAGTGTTACTCTTTATGGAAGACAGCAGTGTAGGGGTTCTAGGACCCGAGCACAAAGTTTCTGACCTGACTCCCGGTAGTATGTCAGGTTTTAGTAGCGGTCAGAGTTCTACTCTGGGTTTTGCTTCCTCGTAGATCCATCCTTTTTCTTCCAGAGGTCTGGGACTCTTGTCTTCGGTCTTTAACCAGCCTTTGGGCTGGGACCATTACCCTGGAGGCAAGATCTGGATCGGTTGCTCTATGTAGTGTTGACCGTTTTCTTTTCTTGAGTCTGTCCTCCCCTTTCGGTGGAAGGACTTTTGATGTCCGTCTCTCTTTGGTGGTGTCTACTGCTCGTAGGGGACGCTCCTGTGAGCATGATGGTTTTTCCAGTTGAGAGTTTTTTCAGCGTTACTCGGTGGGTTGAGTTCCACGATGGCTTAGGGTCAGCTTTGCTGCCTGGTGGCTGGTCATCGCAAGTTCTCTTGGCTTGATGTTCTCTTGGAGAGCTCTTTGTTCACTGCTGGGATAGTTATCTTGTTTCTGCGGTCTATGCTTGTCTAGCCTGTGGGTTTGACTTGACTATGGTGCAACAGGGAACTCCGGTTTTCTGGAGCACCTTTTGTTGTATGGTGCTGTCAGGGATATGAGGGTGGCCCTCTGGTCATCTTAGTGATGTTTTATCCTGAGTGTGGACTTCTTTTCTGGTTTGTCTCTCTCTGGGCGATGGTACTGTGGCAAACTTGGTTTGCTCTATGTTTGTTTTGAACCCATGTTGGATGGTCTTTAGGTTGGGGGTACTTTCATGGGAGTCAAGAGCCGCTGGGCTGGCTCCTTGGAGGCTTTTGTACTCAACAGACTCTGGGTCTGAGTGGTCTCTAGCACGGCTTTGCAGTTTATGTAACTGATGTGCAGCTGCCTGGGCTTTCCGGTTTTTCTATCTGTGACGTTTATAAATTTTTGTAGGGTGTCGGGTAATTTTACTCTGTGGTTCCTTTTGTAGGGGCTGCCTTTTGTACCCACCCTTTGTTTGCATTCAGTGTCCTCTAGTTTGGGTATTGTTTTCCCAAAAGTAATGAATGCAGCTGTGGACTCTTCCCGTTTAAGAAGAAAAACGTAAATTATGCTTACCTGATAATTCTCTTTTCTTCTGACGGGAAGAGTCCACAGCTCCCGCCCGTGTTTTGTCTATGATGCGGCAGTAAATGTTTTGTTCTTCTGGCACCTTTTTTCACCCTGATATTTATCCTACTGTTCCTTGTTCCCTTGGCAGAATGACTGGGGGATGAGGGAAGTGGGGGAGGTATTTGAAGCCTTTGGCTGGGGTGTCTTTGCCTCCTCCTGGTGGCCAGGTTCTGAATTCTGAAGTAATGAATGCAGCTGTGGACTCTTCCCGTCAGAAGAAAATAAAATTATCAGTTAAGCATAATTTATGTTTTTATTCCATGACAGTTTGTTGAAGAGGGGCCTTAACAAAGCTACTAGTAGCGCTGTATAAATATTTATATTTGTTTATATACATAACATGAAGAATAGTAGCTTTTTTTCAATGATAAATAAGGCACAGATGCTAATCTGACTGGAGAAATTTATTTTTATATCTCCTTAGCTCCTCTATGGAGAAGTGAAAAAAAAACAAAAACATTTTTTGCTAAATTTGAACGCATAGATGCGCTTCACTAAAGGATAACTGAGGAGAACACATAGGAGAATTACACAGAGAATTTTCCTTGCGCTTGATAAATCTGGCCCAAAGTCTACAAACATTTTTCTTAATGCAAATGTAAAATGAAATAGTGCTCAGGCTAGTTGTATGTATATTCCAGGCATTCTTGAATTCCATTAAAGGGTCTGAGCTCTATTTATGAAGCTAAGGATGCAGTTTTGGAGCCCATCCATGATGATTGACAAGCTCTGTTTGTAAAGGTGTTAAATTCTGACGATGCTGAATCGTAGGCCTCAAATAAAGGAAGATAGGTTCCCTGCCTGGGAGCTTTGTTTGCCTGCACTTTCATAAATGGGGCCTTTCTCTTTACCACTTGTTATAGAAGTTTATTCCATAAATCACTTCTGGACTTTAAAGGGACATAATAAACATATGCTAAATCACTTGAAACTGATGCAGTATAACTGTAAAAAGCTGACAGGAAAATATCACCTGAGCATCTCTATGTAAAAAAGGAAGATATTTTACCTCACAATTTCCTCAGCTCAGCACAGTAAGTTCTGTGTAAAAAGTTATACTCTGCTGCTCCCAGCTGCAGGTAAAAATAAAAAATAAAATAAAGAAATGAACAGCAGCCAATCAGCATCAGCAGTGCTGAGGTCATGAACTCTTACTGTGATCTCATGAGATTTGACTTAACTCTCATGAGATTTCATTGTAAGCTTCCTTTACCCAATTGGTGAAATAATATGAGAGTTCACGAGGCTCATCCCCTAAGCTGTCCCAGAACAGACATACTAATATGCTGCTTAGAAATCCTTTACAATTGGAGGTGGCTACTGAGGAACCTTTGAGGTAAAATATCTTTCTTTTTTACATAGAGATGTTCAGGAGATATTTTCTAGTCAGCTTTTTACAGCTATGCTGCATCACGTTCAAGTGTTTAAACATTTGGGTATTATGGCCCTCCCTAGAGAGGCCTAAAAAAACTAATTCTGTAACCTTCAAATCAAACAGCTGGTTTAGGCAGTTTGCAGCATTTTGAAAACCTTGAGACAGATTTTGCTTGTTGGTCTCTTGGGAGTGTGGAATTTTTTTATTTTTTTTTACATAAAGGTAAGAGATGTCTAATGTCCTTTTACCATATTATCCTCCTCTGAGATCATGACCTCTTGTTCTAGTTTTGCCTTTTAGTGACAAAATATTTCATTCATTCGCCTAGATTTAGAGTTCTGCGTTAGCCGTCAAAACCAGCGTTAAGGGGTCCTAACGCTGGTTTTGGCCGCCCGCTGGTATTTAGAGTCAGTCAGGAAAGAGTCTTAACGCTCCCTTTCCAGCCGCGACTTTTCCATACTGCAGATCCCCTTACGCCAATTGCGTATCCTATATTTTCAATGGGATCTTCCTAACACCGGTATTTAGAGTCTTGGCTGAAGTGAGCGTTAGAACTCTGACAAAACTCCAGCCACAGAAAAAAGTCAGGAGTTAAGAGCTTTATGGGCTAACGCCGGTTCATAAAGCTCTTGACTACTGTGCTCTAAAGCAGTGATTTTTAAACTTTTTATTGCCGTGGCACACTTTTTTACATTAAAAAATCCTGTGGCACACCACCATCCCAAAATTTTTAAAAAATCACACATTGTAGCCTAATACAGCATATATATATATATATACACATACACACAAACACACACATACTGTATGTATTGTGCTGTTATGCCATGCCTCCTACAAACTACCCCTGCACTGGGAGTAAAAAAACAAGCAAAGTTTAAAAAATATGTCACACTGTTGTCAGTCTGCCGTGGCACACCTGAGGATCTCTCACGGCACACTAGTGTGCCACGGCACACTGGTTGAAAAACACTGCTCTAAAGTACACTAACACCCATAAACTACCTATGTACCCTAAACCGAGGTCCCCCCACATCGCCGCCACTCGATTAACCCCTAATCTGCCGACCGCACACCGCCGCCACATACATTATCCCTATCTACCCCTAATCTGCTGCCCCTAACATCGCTGACACCTACATAATATTTATTAACCCCTAATCTGCCCCCCAACGTCGCCACTACCTTACCTACACTTATTAACCCCTAATCTGCCGACCGGACCTAGCCGCTACTCTAATAAATGTATTAACCCCTAAACCGCCTCACTGCCGCCTCAAAAACCCTATAATAAATAGTATTAAACCCTAATCTGCCCTCCCTAACATCGCCAACACCTAACTTCAAGTATTAACCCCTAATCTGCTGACCGGACCTCGCTGCTACTCTAATAAATGTACTAACCCCTAAAGCTAAGTCTAACCCTAACACCCCCCTAAGTTAAATATAATTGTAATCTAACAAAATAAATTATTTCTTATTAAATAAATAAATCATATTTAAAGCTAAATACTTGTAAAATAAACCCTAATATAGCTACAATATAATGAATAATTATATTGTAGCTATTTTAGGATTTATTTTTATTTTACAGGCAACTTTTGTATTTATTTTAACTAGGTACAATAGCTATTAAATAGTTAACTATTTAATAGCTACCTAGTTAAAATAATTACAAAATTACCTGTAAAATAAATCCTAACCTAAGTTACAATTAAACCTAACACTACACTATCAATAAATAAATTAACTAAACTACCTACAATTATCTACAATTAAATCAACTAAATTACAAAAAAAACAAAACACTAAATTACAAAAACAAACACTAAATTACAAAAAATAAAAAAAGATTACAAGAATTTTAAACTAATTACACCTACTCTAAGCCCCCTAAAAAAAATAACAAAGCCCCCAAAATAAAAAAATGCCCTACCCTATTCTAAAATAAAAACTTAACAGCTCTTTCTCCAACATAGGTGTGTCCGGTCCACGGCGTCATCCTTACTTGTGGGATATTCTCTTCCCCAACAGGAAATGGCAAAGAGCCCAGCAAAGCTGGTCACATGATCCCTCCTAGGCTCCGCCTACCCCAGTCATTCTCTTTGCCGTTGTACAGGCAACATCTCCACGGAGATGGCTTAGAGTTTTTTAGTGTTTAACTGTAGTTTTTATTATTCAATCAAGAGTTTGTTATTTTAAAATAGTGCTGGTATGTACTATTTACTCAGAAACAGAAAAGAGATGAAGATTTCTGTTTGTATGAGGAAAATGATTTTAGCACCGTAACTAAAATCCATGGCTGTTCCACACAGGACTGTTGAGAGCAATTAACTTCAGTTGGGGGAACAGTGTGCAGTCTCTTACTGCTTGAGGTATGACACATTCTAACAAGACGATGTAATGCTGGAAGCTGTCATTTTCCCTATGGGATCCGGTAAGCCATGTTTATTAAAATAGTAAATAAGGGCTTCACAAGGGCTTATTAAGACTGTAGACTTTTTCTGGGCTAAATCGATTCATTATTAACACATATTTAGCCTTGAGGAATCATTTATTCTGGGTATTTTGATATGATTATATCGGCAGGCACTGTTTTTGACACCTTATTCTTTAGGGGCTTTCCCTAATCATAGTCAGAGCCTCATTTTCGCGCCGGTATGGCGCACTTGTTTTTGAGGACAGCATGGCATGCAGCTGCATGTGTGTGGAGCTCTGATACATAGAAAAGTCTTTCTGAAGGCATCATTTGGTATCGTATTCCCCTTTGGGCTTGGTTGGGTCTCAGCAAAGCAGATTCCAGGGACTGTAAAGGGGTTAAATATAAAAACGGCTCCGGTTCCGTTATTTTAAGGGTTAAAGCTTCCAAATTTGGTGTGCAATACTTTTAAGGCTTTAAGACACTGTGGTGAAATTTTGAACAATTCCTTCATACTTTTTCGCAATTGCAGTAATAAAGTGTGTTTAGTTTAAAATTTAAAGTGACAGTAACGGTTTTATTTTAAAACGTTTTTTGTGCTTTGTTATCAAGTTTATGCCTGTTTAACATGTCTGAACTACCAGATAGATTGTGTTCTGACTGTGGGGAAACCAAGGTTCCTTCTCATTTAACTATATGTATTTTATGTCATAAAAAAATTTAGTAAAAATGATGCCCAAGATGATTCCTCAAGTGAGGGGAGTAAGCATGGTACTGCATCATCCCCTCCTTCGTCTACACTAGTCTTGCCCATACAGGAGGCCCCTAGTACATCTAGTGCGCCAATACTCCTTACTATGCAACATTTAACGGCTGTAATGGATAATTCTATCAAAAACATTTTAGCCAATATGCCCACTTATCAGTGAAAGCGCGACTGCTCTGTTTTAGAAAATTCTGTAGAGCATGAGAACGCTGATGATATGGTTTCTGAAGGGCCCCTACACCAGTCTGAGGGGGCCAGGGAGGTTTTGTCTGAGGGAGAAATTTCAGATTCAGGAAACATTTCTCAACAAGCTGAACCTGATGTGATTACTTTTAAATTTAAGTTGGAACATCTCCGCGCTCTGCTTAAGGAGGTGTTATCCAATTTGGATGATTGTGATTATCTGGTCATTCCAGAACCACTATGTAAAATGGAAAAGTTCTTAGAGGCCCCGGGGCCCCCCGAAGCTTTTCCTATATCCAAGCGGGTGGCGTACATTGTTAGTAAAGAATGGGACAGGCCCGGTATACCTTTAGTACCTCCCCCCATATTTATAAAATTGTTTTCCTATAGTCGACCCCAGAAAGGACTGATGGCAGACAGTCCCCAAGGTCGAGGGGGCGGTTTCTACTCTACACAAGCGCGCCACTATACCCATAAAAGTGCTTTCCAAGATCCTATGGATAAAAAATTAGAAGGTCTGCTAAAGATGTTTGTTCAGCAAGGTTCCCTTCTACAACCAATTGCATGCATTGTCCCTGTCACTGCAGCCGCGTGTTTCTAGTTTGATGAGCTAGGAAAGGCGATTATTAGTAATTCTTCTTCTTATGAGGAGATTATGGACAGAATTCGTGCTCTTAAATTGGCTAATTCTTTCACCCTAGACGCCACCTTGCAATTGGCTAGGTTAGCGGCGAAAAAATTCTGGGTTTGCTATTGTGGCGCAGAGCGCTTTGGTTAAAATCTTGGGCAGCGGATGCGTCTTCCAAGAACAAATTGCTTGACATTCCTTTCAAGGGGAAAACACTCTTTGGCCCTGACTTGAAAGAGATTATCTCTGATATCACTGGGGGCAAGGGCCACGCCCTTCCTCAGGATAGGTCTTTTCAAGACCAAAAATAAACCTAAGTTTCGTCCCTTTCGCAGAAACGGATCAGCCCCAAGGGCTACGTCCTCTAAGCAGGAAGGTAATACTTCTCAAGCCAATCCAGCCTGGAGACCTATGCAAGGCTGGAACAAAGGAAAGCAGGCCAGGAAACCTGCCACTGCTACCAAGACAGCATGAAATGCGGGCCCCCGATCCGGGACCGGATCTGGTGGGGGGCAGACTCTCTCTCTTCGCTCAGGCTGGGGCAAGAGATGTTCTGGATCCTTGGGCGCTAGAAATAGTCTCCCAAGGTTATTCTCTGGAGTTCAAGGGGCTTCCTCCAAGGGGGAGGTTCCACAGGTCTCAGTTGTCTTCAGACCACATAAGAAGACAGGCATTCTTACATTGGGTAGAAGACCTGCTAAAAATGGGAGTGATTCATCCTGTTCCATTAGGAGAACAAGGGATGGGGTTCTACTCCAATCTGTTCATAGTTCCCAAAAAAGAGGGAACGTTCAGACCAATCTTAGATCTCAAGATCTTGAACAAGTTTCTCAAGGTTCCATCGTTCAAGATGGAAACCATTCGAACACTCCTTCCTTCCATCCAGGAAGGTCAATTCATGACCAAGGTGGATTTCAAGGATGCGTATCTACATATTCCTATCCACAAGGAACATCATCGGTTCCTAAGGTTTGAATTCCTGGACAAGCATTTCCAGTTCGTGGCGTTTTCTTTCGGATTAGCCACTGCTCCTAGGATTTTCTCATAGGTACTAGGGTCCCTTCTGGCGGTGCTAAGACCAAGGGGCATTGCTGTAGTACCTTACTTGGACGACATTCTGATTCGAGCGTCGTCCCTTCCTCAAGTAAAGGCTCACACGGACATTGTCCTGGCCTTTCTCAGATCTCACGGATGGAAAGTGAACGTGGAAAAGAGTTCTCTATCTCCGTCAACGAGGGTTCCCTTCTTGGGAACTATAATAGACTCCTTAGAAATGAGGATTTTTCTGACAGAAGCCAGAAAAACAAAACTTCTAGACTCTTGTCGGATACTTCATTCCGTTCCTCTTCCTTCCATAGCGCAGTGCATGGAAGTGATAGGTTTGATGGTAGCGGCAATGGACATAGTTCCTTTTGTGCGCATTCATCTAAGACCATTACAACTGTTCATGCTCAGTCAGTGGAATGGGGACTATTCAGACTTGTCTCCGAAGATACAAGTAAATCAGAGGACCAGAGACTCATTCCGTTGGTGGCTGTCCCTGGACAACCTGTCACAAGGGATGACCTTCCGCAGACCAGAGTGGGTCATTGTCACGACCGACGCCAGTCTGATGGGCTGGGGCGCGGTCTGGGGATCCCTGAAAGCTCAGGGTCTTTGGTCTCGGGTAGAATCTCTTCTACCGATAAATATTCTGGAACTGAGAGCGATATTCAATGCTCTCAAAGCTTGGCCTCAGCTAGCGAGGGCCAAGTTCATACATCAACCATCAGGGGGGAACAAGGAGTTCCCTAGCGATGGAAGAAGTGAACAAAATCATTATATGGGCGGAGTCTCACTCCTGCCACCTGTCTGCTATCCACATCCCAGGAGTGGAAAATTGGGAAGCGGATTTTCTGAGTCGTCAGACATTGCATCCGGGGGAGTGGGAACTCCATCCGGAAATCTTTGCCCAAGTCACTCAACCGTGGGGCATTCCAGACATGGATCTGATGGCCTCTCGTCAGAACTTCAGAGTTCCTTCCTACGGGTACAGATCCAGGGATCCCAAGGCGGCTCTAGTGGATGCACTAGTAGCACCTTGGACCTTCAAACTAGCTTATGTGTTCCCGCCGTTTCCTCTCATCCCCAGGCTGGTAGCCAGGATCAATCAGGAGAGGGCGTCGGTGATTTTGATAGCTCCTGCGTGGCCACGCAGGACTTGGTATGCAGATCTGGTGAATATGTCATCGGCTCCACCATGGAAGCTACCTTTGAGACGAGACCTTCTTGTTCTAGGTCCGTTCGACCCACTCCAGCTGACTGCTTGGAGATTGAACGCTTGATCTTATCAAAGCGAGGGTTCTCAGATTCTGTTATTAATACTCTTGTTCAGGCCTGAAAGCCTGTAACCAGAAAAATTACCACATAATTTGGTATATCTGTTGGTGTGAATCTGCAGGATTCCCTTGGGACAAGGTTAAGATTCCTAAGAGTCTATCCTTCCTTCGAGAAGGATTGGAAAAAGGATTATCTGCAAGTTCCTTGATGGGACAGATTTCTGCCTTGTCTGTGTTACTTCACAAAAAGCTGGCAGCTGTGCCAGATGTTCTAGCCTTTGTTCAGGCTCTGGTTAGAATCAAGCCTGTTTACAAAATTTTGACTCCTCCTTGGAGTCTCAACCTAGTTCTTTCAGTTCTTTAGGGGGTTCCGTTTGAACCCTTACATTCCGTTGATATTAAGTTATTATCTTGGAAAGTTTTGTTTTTGGTTGCAATTTCTTCTGCTAGAAGAGTTTCAGAATTATCTGCTCTGCAGTGTTCTTCTCCTTATCTGGTGTTCCATGCAGATAAGGTGGTTTTGCGTACTAAACCTGGTTTTCTTCCAAAAGTTGTTTCTAACAAAAACATTAACCAGGAGATAGTTGTGCCTTCTTTGTGTCCTAATCCAGTTTCAAAGAAGGAACGTTTGTTGCACAACTTGGATGTAGTTCGTGCTCTCAAATTTTACTTAGCAGCTACTAAGGATTTCAGACAAACTTTGTCTTTGTTTGTTGTTTATTCTGGTAAACGGAGAGGTCAAAAAGCAACTTCTACCTCTCTCTCCTTCTGGATTAAAAGCATTATCCGATTGGCTTATGAGACTGCCGGACGGCAGCCTCCTGAAAGAATCACAGCTCACTCCACTAGGGCTGTGGCTTCCACATGGGCCTTCAAGAACGAGGCTTCTGTTGATCAGATATGTAAGGCAGCGACTTGGTCTTCACTGCACACTTTTTCTAAATTTTTACAAATTTGATACTTTTGCTTCTTCTGAGGCTATTTTTGGGAGAAAGGTTTTGCAAGCCGTGGTGCCTTCCATTTAGGTGACCTGATTTGCTCCCTCCCTTCATCCGTGTCCTAAAGCTTTGGTATTGGTTCCCACAAGTAAGGATGACGCCGTGGACCGGACACACCTATGTTGGAGAAAACAGAATTTATGTTTACCTGATAAATTGCTTTCTCCAACGGTGTGTCCGGTCCACGGCCCGCCCTGGTTTTTTTAATCAGGTCTGATAATTTATTTTCTTTAACTACAGTCACCACGGTAACATATGGTTTCTCCTATGCAAATATTCCTCCTTAACGTCGGTCGAATGACTGGGGTAGGCGGAGCCTAGGAGGGATCATGTGACCAGCTTTGCTGGGCTCTTTGCCATTTCCTGTTGGGGAAGAGAATATCCCACAAGTAAGGATGACGCCGTGGACCGGACACACCGTTGGAGAAAGCAATTTATCAGGTAAACATAAATTCTGTTTTTACCTTACCAGCCCTTAAAAGGGCCTTTTGCGGGGCATGCCTCAAAGTAAACAGCTCTTTTGCATTTAAAAAAAACATACAATACCCCCCAACATTACAACCCACCACCCACATACCCCTAATCTAACCCAAACCCCCCTTAAAAAACCTAACACTAAGCCCCTGAAGATCTCCCTACCTTATCTTCATCACGCCGGGTATCACCGATCCGTCCAGAAGAGGGTACGAAGTCTTCATCCTATGCGGCAAGAAGAGGTCCAGAAGAGGGTCTGAAGTCTTCATCCTATCCGGCAAGAAGAGGACATCCGGACCGGTAGACATGTTCATCTAGGCGGCGTCTTCTATCTTCATCCATCCGGCGCGGAGCGGGACCTTCTTGAAGCAGCTGACGCGGATCCATCCTCTTCTTCCGGCAACTCCCGACAAATGAAGGTTCCTTTAAGTGACGTCATCCAAGATGGCGTCCCTCGAATTCCGATTGGCTGATAGATTTTTCCTACCTTAATTACGATTGGCTGATAGAATCCTATCAGCCAATCGGAATTCGAGGGACGCCATCTTGGATGACGTCACTTAAAGGAACCTTCATTTGTCGGGAGTCACCGGAAGAAGAGGATGGATCCGAGTCAGCTGCTTCAAGATAGTCCCGCTCCGCGCCAGATGGATGAAGATAGAAGACGCCGCCTGGATGAAGATGTCTACCGGTCCGGATGTCCTCTTCTTGACGGATAGGATGAAGACTTCGAACCCTCTTCTGGACCTCTTCTTGCTGGATAGGATGAAGACTTCGGACCCTCTTCTGAACGGATCGGTGATACCCGGCGTGGAGAAGATAAGGTAGGGAGATCTTCCTGGTAAGGTAAAAGAGCTGTTAACTTTTTATTTTAGAATAGGGTAATCTTTTATTATTTTTTGTAATTTAGTTTAGTTGATTTAATTGTAGATAATTGTAGATAGTTTAGTTAATTAATTTATTGATAGTGTAGTGTTAGGTTTAATTGTAACTTAGGTTAGGATTTATTTTACAGGTAATTTTGTAATTATTTTAACTAGGTAGCTATTAAATAGTTAATAACTATTTAATAGCTATTGTACCTTGTTAAAATAAATACAAAGTTGCCTGTAAAATAAATATAAATCCTAAAATAGCTACAATATAATTATTTGTTATATTGTAGCTATATTAGGGTTTATTTTACAGGTAAGTATTTAGTTTTAAATAGGAATAATTTAGTTAATAATATTTAATTTATTTTGTTAGATAAAAATTATATTTAACTTAGGGGGGTGTTAGGGTTAGGGTTAGACTTAGCTTTAGGGGTTAATACATTTATTAGGGTTAGGGTTAGAGTAGCGGCGAGGTCCAGTCAGCAGATTAGGGGTTAATACTTGAAGTTAGGTGTCGGCGATGTTAGGGAGGGCAGATTAGGGGTTAATACTATTTATTATAGGGTTTTTGAGGCGGGAGTGAGGCGGTTTAGGGGTTAATACATTTATTAGAGTAGCGGCGAGGTCTGGTCGGCAGATTAGGGGTTAATAAGTGTAGTTAGGTAGCGGCGATGTGGGGGGGCAGATTAGGGGTTAATAAATATTATGTAGGTGTCGGCGATGTTAGGGGCAGCAGATTAGGGGTACATAGGGATAATGTAGGTTGCGGCGGTGTGCTGTCGGCAGATTAGGGGTTAATAATAAAATGCAGGGGTCCGCGATAGCGGGGTGGCAGATTAGGGGTTAATAAGTGTAAGGTTAGGGGTGTTTAGACACGGGGTACATGTAAGGGTGTTAGGTGCAGACTTAGAAAGTGTTTTTGCAGGTGTTAGGTTTTTTTTTTAGATCAAACTGCCCCATTGTTTCCTATGGGGATATCGTGCACGAGCACGTTTTTGAAGCTGGCCGCGTCCGTAAGCAACGCTGTTATTTAGAGTTGAAGTGGCGGTAAATTATGCTCTACGCTCCCTTTTTGGAGCCTAACGCAGCCCTTCAGAGAACTCTAAATACCAGTGTTGTTTAAAAGGTGCGGGGGGAAAAAAACACGCGTAGCTAACGCACCCCTTCTAACGCAAAACTCTAAATCTAGGTGTTAGTTTTTTTTAAATCCCTTAAAGCGATGGTAAACTTTCCACTTTTTATAATCAGATCCTCAATGTTAGTGATATTGTAGATGGACTTTAATTGATCACTTCTTATGAAGATGCGCTGTAACCAGGCCATTCTAATACAGAACGCACCCGCCGCCCACTTTATAAGTAATATTTCCATCTTAATGGGAGAAGAGTCCACTGCTTCATTCATTACTTGTGGGAATTAAGAACCTGGCCACCAGGAGCAGGCAAAGACACCCCAGCCAAAGGCTTAAATACCTCCCTCATGCCTCAGTCATTCTTTGCCTTTCGTCACAGGAGGTTGGTGGAGAAGTGTCGGAAGATTCGGAGTAGTCTCTTATGGAGGGTAATGCTCTTCGCAATGGGACTGGAGTTTTAAGTAGTTCTGTCAGCTTCTCAGTGAGAGCATGGGTGAAAGTTAGAGCCCGGAGATGCAGGGAGAGTCTTTCTGCAAAACCATCCCGACTCAGATTAACAGCTCCATAAACAATCAGCGTTGACGAGTTTCGCTGCCTGCTTTCTGCTCCCAAGTCCATATCAGGAGCGATGCTACTAGCCTGTCACACTTGAAAGGCCGTGTTCCTGTTCCACGGCATAGATTCTGGTAAGATTGTTTCATTTGTTATACATGTATGATAACGCTACTCCTTTTATCTGTATAGAATCAAGCGTTAATATCTGCTGAGGGGGTTATTGAGCAGGGGGGAATAATCTTATATGTTTTGATTTTATGCTGATTTTATGTGTGAGATGTTATGGGCTCATAGGCTGTTATGGAATATACAGGTTTCACTTTCACTTTGAGAACCATGCAGCTTACAAGCTTGGCGTGCTTTCTCATAGCAGGGACGGTCCTGCATTGTGCACCATGTGATTCTTTCCCTCTTTTCTGACCGGGTGTCTATCAGAGAGGAGTCCTAACTCCCTGTAATGTCTGTGTCATGGGAGGTGGTGAGTGCCCCAGCCATTGGGATATAAAGGTGCAGTTTTTTTTTAATAAAATGTTTTATTTCTATAGTTCTCTGGTTATTGCACTAGCGATGGAGGACTCTGTTACTTGGAGGGCACTCCCTCTATTCCTAAAGAGTAATTCCTGTTTATATTGTGAGGAGGCCTTAGTACCGTCTCCTTAATTATGTTCCATATGCCTTGATAATGTGATAATATCAAACATGTTTGATACCACTGAGCTGTCCACCTCTGAGGAGGAGGTGAGGTGCGTACCCTACATGCTTATCTCTCTACACATGCAGTTTCCCGTAGCATTGCTGATCCTCCATCTAGAGGGGGCCATTTTTTCACCAGACGTTAATGCGCAGCTCAGGCGGCGATGTCTGCGGCCTTTAATGCTTTACCTCGCCCTGCTAAGCGCAAGTGAAAGGTTACATATTTTTATTACATCTTCCCAGAGTACATCAGCTAATTTATTGGATTTAACTGATAGGGTTATCAGAGGATGAAGAGTATGTACATTCTGGGTCGGAGTCTGCTGCCTATAAACCTCCGGCTGCTGAGGAACCAGACTTTTAGGAATTTGTGCTTTCTTCTAAAGGAAGTTTTTTGGTGAATTCAGTGGTTCCAGAGGCCAAATTGCCTGAGGAACCTTTTATTCCTAAATTGGATAGAGTTTGAGGACCTTATCCTTCCCTGCTACTGTTAGATGGCGAACATTATTAAGAATGAATGGGAATGGGTTGTTCCTCTCTTCTCTTCTCCCTTTAACAAATCGTTCCCGGTCCTGGACTCTCAATGGAGTTGTGGGGTTCCGTCCCTAAAAGGGATGGCGCTTTCTTCACCCTTGCTAAACGTATTACTATCCCGTTTGAGGATAGCTCTTCGTTTTAAGAGCCCATGGATAAAGGATGGAAATTCTGTTAAGAAAGTTGTTTCAACATACGGGTGTGACTCCTTATAGGAATTGATCTGGGTGGAGAGGTCCCCTCGACGCTACTCAGGAAAGATTTACGGCCTTAAGGGTTGCTAATTCTTTTATCTGTGATGCTATTAGGCAGATTATTTGCATAAATGCTAAGGCTTCAGCCTTTTCTGTTCCGGCCCGTTGGGCTCTGGCTGAAGTCATGGTCTGAGGATATGACTTCTAAGTCTAGACTTCTTTCCCTCCCCTTTAAGAGAATTTTGTCTGGTCCAGGCCTGGGCTCAATTATCTCCACGGTCACAGGGGGCAAGGGTGCCCTTCTACCGCAAGAGAATATGAACGAGTCTAAGGGACAATTTTCATTCTTTTGTTTTGATAAAGCCCATGTCAGCAGTCCTCTGCTAAGCCTGAGCAAACTAAGGGCTCTTGGAAGCCGGCTCAGTCCTGGAATAAATCCAAGCAGAGCAAGAAGCCTGCCGAGTCTAAGTCGGCATGAATGGGTGGTCCCCGGTCCTTTTCTGGATCGTGTAGTGGGCAGACTGTTGCTCTTTTAAGTCGCTTGGTTCAGGGACGTGCAGGATCCTCCGTGGAAGTTACCTTGTCAGAGGGATCTGCTGATCAAGGTCTTTTTGTTCATCTATGTCTAGATCTCTGAGGCTGACTGCGTGGAGATTGAACGCTTAGTCCTAGCCAAGAGAGGGTTTTCTGAGAGAGTTATTTTTACTCTTTCAAGCTCGTAGCTGTTGCTCGACGCATCTATCATAAGATGTGGAGTACCTACTTATTCTGGAGAAGGGCTTTTCTGCAAGTCCCCTGAGGGGACAGATTTTGACCCTGTCTGTGTTACTGCACAAGAGGTTCGCTTAGCTTCCTGATGTGCAGTCACTTGTTAAGGCTCTGCTAGGATCAGACCTGTGTTTAGATCTATAGCTCCTCCTTAGAGTTTAAATCTTGTTCTTTAGGTTTTGCACGGGCTCCGTTGGAGCCTATGCAGGAAGTAGACTTTAAATTATTGTCTTGGAAGGTTCCTTTTCTACGGGTTATTGTTTCTGCGCGCAGAGCATCTGTGATTACTGCCTTGCAATGCGTGCCTCCTTATCTGTTGATAAGGCTGTTCTACGAACCAAGTTAGCTTTTCTTCCTAAGATTGTGTCAATTCGCAACATCAATCAAGAGATTGTGGTTCCTTTCAACTTAATTCTGGATGTGGTTTTTGCCTTGAAGTCCTATTTTCAGGCCATGTAGGAATTTAGACAAATGTATTTCTCTGTTTGTTGTCTTTCCGGGAAGCCGGGGGTCAGAGGGCCTCTTTGACTTCCTTATCTTTTAGGCTGAGGAGTGTCCTTCGTTTCGCATTGAAACAGCGGGACATAAGCCACCTCTGAGGATTACGGCTCATTTAACTAGAGCTGTGGCCTCTTCTTGGGCCTTTAAGAACGAGGCTTTTATGGAGCAGATTTGTTAGGTGGCTACTTGGTCCTCTTTACATACTTTTGCAACATTTTACAAAGTTGATGTTTTTGCTTCGGCAGAAGCAGCTTTTGGGAGAAAGGTTCTGCAGGCTGTGGTGCCCTCAGTATAGGGTCCGCCTCCTTTTACCCTCCCGTTTTTTTCATTCAGTGTCCTCTAGAGCTTGGGTATTTGTTACCACAAGTAATGAATGAAGCAGTGGACTCTCCTCCCATTAAGATGGAAAACATAAATTATGCTTACCTGATAATTTCGTTTTTATCTGTGGGAGGAGAGTCTACTGCTCCTGCCTGTTCCCTGGCGTACCTAAATTTAATATTATTCTTCTGGCACCATTTATACCCTGATATTCTCCTACTGTTCCTTGTTCCCTTGGCAGAATGACTGGGGGATGAGGGGAGTGGGGGAGGTATTTAAGCCTTTGTCTGGGGTGTCTTTGCCGCCTCCTGGTGGCCAGGTTCTTAATTCCCACAAGTAATGAATGAAGCAGTGGACTCTCCTCCCACAGATGGAAATGAAAGTATCAGGTAAGCATAATTGATGTGTTTTTTTCTCCATCAGCGCTCTAGCTACAATAAAAGTGCAATATGGATAGATACTAATTGGAAAACGGTTAAAACTGTTAGCTCACAAAAAAAAAATACTTTTGAAGTGGGCGGGCGGGATCGTGCGGTATTAGAGTGGCGGGGTTAAAGCACATCTTCATAAGAAGTGATCAATTAAAGTCCATCTAAAATATCACTTAACATTCAGGATTATAAAAAGTAGAACGTTCACCATCGCTTTAATATACTTGCAGGCGCTCTAAGTTCACCTCTCTTCCTTCTCTCCTTGAAACTATACATATTAAGTGCTGTACGTGTAAGTTTTATTGATTAAAGTTGTAAATGTTTATGATATAGGGAAAATGTATACACAACATGCAAGATGAGGCCGTACTGTTTGTGTCAAGTAGCTTAAAGGGACAGTTATCCTAACCATGCACTGCAGTGTATTACAAGGTTAAAAGCGTTTTAGAGCTCCCATGGGTGCTATTAAACTTACTTGCATGGTAGGGCACCAGGTTTACTCTGTACAGCCAATCCACTGCTGCATCACCCGCTACTTTGAAAGTAACGAATGTGAGCTCTATATAGCTATAGCTTGGGTCTAATAGGTTGCGCACATAGTAATATTTACTGTACCTTTAAAAAATCTTACATTTTTCGGCTGCTAATGTCATTTCTATGCAAAAAAAACTACTATGTTTTGTACTGAAGTTGAAATTATCTGAAATAATAATTTCCTAGTTCCGCTTTTCTAAGTTTTAATAAAGTGTCGTTGAGTCTATAATTAACCTTCTCTATTATATTGAGTCTATAATTAACCTATAGATTTTTGCACCTTAAGCGCATACATTGGTATTTTGTGATGCCGATTCTTCGTTTCCACTCATTTTGTCCAATGCTTCAGGTTTTTTTCTTTATATCTCTGCTTATATGATCTACTCAACCTGGAACATCATCTGTTAAAAACCTTATCACGTGCAAAAAGAAACGTGTCCCTCTGGGGCCGAATATCAATATCTCTGACCCGTGAGGAGCACCACTAGTAGCTTAATAATATAAAACACTTATTTTATCCTCAACAGAAGAAATAACAGAGTAAACAGGGGAATGTATCTTCTACTATGGTTGTTTTTAAAGACTAAATACTGAAGAAATAAGTCTATTCTTTTAAAGTGACACTCAAGTCAAAATTAAACTTTCATGAATCAGAGCAGCAATTTTAAACAACTTTCCAATTTACTTCCATTAACAAAATGTGCACAGTCTTTTTATATTTTTTTTCCAAATCTTTTTTTATTGAGGTTTAAATAAATCATTAACAGTTATGTTTACATAACGTAAGAAATAACTTATAATATAGCATCAAAATTGTGATATGTTTCTCTATACCTTGTAGTATATAACACGAGCAAGGTAACCTAAATTTTATCCATTTAGTATAATATTAATATTTATACGAAACTAGATCGGAACATTCTAAAGTTATGCAAGATAATTGAAAATCATTCAGTAATTCCTTACGATTTCTGAAAGGTATACCAGATCTGTTGTATTCACTTGTGTATTGGACAAACCCAATCTAGCTATTAAGGGGGGGTGTCTAAAGATTTTCCTCTCCATTATCTCGGTCTGGGTGAAAAAAAGCTAACAAACGGTATGATGTATTGAATCATTCATTTGCTCTCATCTGTGCACAGTCTTTTTGAGTCACCAGCTCTTTCTGGGCATGTGCAAGAATTCACAGATTGTGATTGGCTGATGACTGTCACATGATACAGGGGGAGTGGAAATAGACATAACTTTGAAATTTGTCAGGAAAAAAAAAATCTACTACTCATTTGACTTTTTAGCATGTATTAGTTGCAAATCTACTGTATTTACTCGTCCTTTAAACAAATACAATTTAAAGAATACATCTTCATATTCCCAGGATAATGCTGGCTTTAAAGGGACAGTCTAGGCCAAAATAAACTTTCATGATTCAGATAGGGCATGTAATTTTAAACAATTTTCCAATTTACTTTTATCACCAATTTTGCTTTGTTCTCTTGGTATTCTTAGTTGAAAGCTTAACCTAGTTGGTTCATATGCTAATTTCTTAGACCTTGAAGGCCACCTCTTTTCAGAATGCATTTTAACCGTTTTCACCACTAGAGGGTGTTAGTTCATGTATTTCATATAGATAACACTGTGCTCATGCACGTGAAGTTATCTGAGAGCAGGCACTGATTGGCTAGACTGCAAGTCTGTCAAAAGAACTGAAATAAAGGGGCAGTTTGCAGAGGCTTAGATACACGATAATCACAGAGGTTAAAAGTATATTATTATAACTGTGTTGATTATGCAAAACTGGGAAATGGGTAATAAAGGGATTATCTATCTTTTAAAACAATAAACATTCTGGTGTAGACTGTCCCTTTAAATACATCATTATATGTAATATTTATTTAGTGCCTAATGTCCTTGTGTGACCGTGTTGTACCCACATAACACATTTCTAATGTTGCAAATTCAGAAAGTCAGCTATTATGAATGTTGCTTATTTCAAAAATGTCACCTATTTGTAAATGTTAAAAAATTGGGAAATGTCCTTAGTGAATGGGATTTGGGCTTGTTAGTAAGAAGGGTTGTACATTAGATGGGTTTGTCAGTGGAATCTCATTGCATACAGAATGTTGTGTTTATCGGTGCCAAATCGAAACTCATTTACTCAGGAGTGGTGCAGAATATACTTGTGCAATCCTTGTTTATATGAATATTTTAATCTGAATCTAATATCGCTACTGGCCATAGGGAATATTATAAATTACACAATTCGTAGACACAGTTGTCTTAAGAGGAACTAAAAAGATACAAACTGTTTTTTAAATAAAACAATTAGTGTCAATTTTTTGTTTAGTACAAGAAATCCGGTTCTCAAAAAAGACCAATGCTGCAGGCGGCCATATTTGGCATTCGTTTAATAGCGAAACACCCGAATGCAGATCCCTACTAGATACTTTTTATTTTTGTCTCCTTTTAATTCTGCAACAGAAAAGCTTCTTGCTGTGTGCAGCTGGCATTAGAGAATTAAACATTGATCGTGTGTGTATTATTTATGGTGCTGTTAACTCATCGCTGCATTCATACATTATTTAAATGACATGGCTGCCTGTTGCTGGATTACTGCACAGAGGGAAGCCCTCCAGGAATGAACTAGAATTTCATTAGGGGGTGTAGCAGTGAAGTGTTGGATAATGATAAGGGTGTCAAATGATCTTACCAGGGACTGGAGAAACCTTATATTTATATTAAAGGGACAGTCTACACTAGAATACTTATTGTTTTAAAAGATAGATTATCCCTTTTATTACCCATTCCCTAGTTTTGCATAACCATCACTGTTATATTAATACACTTTTTTACCTCTGTGATTATCTTGTATCTAAGCCTCTGCAAATTACCCCTTATTTCAGTTCTTTTGACAGACATCCATTTCAGCCAATCAGAGGCAGAGCTGGCTCACTGGAACTTCATGTGCATGAGCACAGTGTTATCTATATGAAACACATGAACTAACACCCTCTAGTGGAGAAAAACTGTCAAAATGCCCTTAGCTAAGAGGCAGCCTTCAAGGGATTAGAACTTAGCATATGAACCTCATAGGTTTAGCTTTCAACCAAGAATACCAAGAGAACAAAGCAAAATTTGTGATAGAAGTAAATTGGAAAATTGTTTAAAATTACATGCCTTATCTGAATAATGAAAGTTTGTTTTGGACTAGACTATCCCTTTAAAGGGACACTGTACCCAAATTTTTTCTTTTGTGATTCAGATAGAGCATGCAATTTTAAGCAACTTTCTAATTTACTCCTATTATCAATTTTTCTTCGTTCTCTTGCTATCATTATTTGAAAAAGAAGGCATCTAAGTTTTTTGTTTCAGTACTCTGGACAGCACTTTTTTATTGGTGGATGAATTTATCCACCAATCAGCAAGGACAACCCAGGTTGTTCACCAAAAATGGGCCGGCATCTAAACTTACATTCTTGCATTTCAAATAAAGATACCAAGAGAATGAAGAAAATTTGATAATAGGAGTAAATTAGAATGTTGCTTAAAATTTCATGCTCAATCTGAATCACGAAAGAAAAATTTTGGGTACAGTGTCCCTTTAACAAAAATAATACAACATTCTAGGCTTTTGATTTCATCATGGGAGCAGTTTAGTGTCTCGTATGCAGACAGCAGTGTTTGATTACTAAAGAAAGGGCTGCACTTGTTTGCACATGGACAGACAGCTGGTTAGGAAATCCCACCTTTTACATTTGTGTAGGCAAAGTGTGAAGAAACTGTGCCAATAAAATTAGAGGACTCAGGTTTATAGCATCGGGATGCCAGTACCCAGCAATTTAAATACTCTTCAGTACTGTGGCATTCACAGTTCTACCATCTGTATTTGTTAATATTTTAATGAGAACATTCACAGTATGAAAAAACCTCTATACATAAAGCTGGGTTCTAGCGGTGAGTTTCAATGTATATGTAGCTAGTATGTATGGTCAATTAAATGTATAGAAAGGTGCATTTCCGTTTTGTTGTTGTTTGTTGTTATAAGCATTTTTGTAATAAACGTCCATTAGCCAATATGCTTTTAGTAAACATGAATGTTTTAATACACTCCACCAGCAGCTGTCTGAGCAGGCATAATGTTTGACTGCTTACGCTCTAGTCACAACTAGCATATGTGCGTATGCCACTGAAACCAATTTAACTTTTGCTTGAAACGTAAATAGAAATATATTACAATAATGCTTCTATTTAAAACTGAAATGGATTTATGTGCCTTTCACTTATGACTTTTTTATCCATTTATTCACTACATTGCAGAAGTTCAAATATATACAACAAATGTTATAAAAAGAATTCTGCTATCATTTGTTTGTTAGCACAGTTTGCATTGGTTTGCAATCCAGGGACACATCCATTGAAAAGTATTTGGAATGATTCCTTTGTTGTGGCCAGTTAGTGAGAGATATACATGATCTCCTAATTTCATTTAGCAATCACTGTGTATTATGTAGCAGAGCTCTGAATGTTTTAGTGTGCAGACTAGCCTCTTTGAGAGGCACTGGGAAAAAAAAATTCTGAGATAAATTACAAGAAAATCTTTTTTGTGTAAAGTTAAAAAAAATCTCCTTTTTTTGTATGAAAACTATATAAAGTGAAAGCTGTTTACAATTAAACTGAAATGAATACAGCTGTGTCAGTTCTGTAATTCCTACTAATGCCTCTGCCGGTATTGCAGCCCCGGCATACGTAGCAGTTGTATTAACCCCTTGGTTATGAAGCAATACATTGTAGCCCTCTATGGAACTCATGGGGTTAACCGTCTAGCTATCACACTATCCCTGACCCAGAGCAATAACTTTTATCCCAGCCCTATGCCTAGCAAACAGTGTGACAAGTGTCATTGTCAGCATGACTGTATGCAGTGGCATTTACATTTATTTGTATTCTCTTGTTATCCTTTACTGATGGAGCAGTATTTTTGTACTGGGAGCTAGCCGAACACATCTGGTGAGCCAATCACAAGAGGTATTTATGTGCAGCCACTAATCAGCAGTTAGTTCCCAGTAGTGCACTGCTGCTTGTGAGCCTACCTAGGTATAATTTTCAACAAAGGATGCAGAAAGAACAAAGCAAATAGAAGTAAATCTGATAATTGTTTAAAACTGCGTGCTCTTATCTGAATTATGAAAGAAATGTTTTTATTACCATATAAACATTAAAAATATAGACAAATATTCTCATCGCCTGATCTGTGTACTAATGCGTTTCGGCCTGCCCGTGGGCCACACTCACTCAGATAAGCTATCCTCTCTATATCCTTTTAAAGGGAAAGATGTACAATTATTAAATTAAGAAAAATGAAACCCCTTGACAGTCTAACGAGCTGGTGTTACAAAAAAAACATAAAATTCAGTGACAAAATAGTGCATTGCTGTAGCCTGAATGAGTTCTGGTAATAATCTCCTGTGATTTAACTTAATTTGTTAATCCCACCTATAGGTCCTGGTAGCGTTTTGTTCATTTTCATTGACCCATTCTTTATAATGTAGAAACACGTTATAAGATCCATATTTATTTCTATGTAAAATGCTGCTAATGAGAAGTCCCCTGTTCCCAATAGACCATCAAACCGCTACAATGTGGGAACCACATTTCGCTCTTCCAATTAATGGATGGATTTCAAAAGAAAACTCGGAGCCTACATAATGATTCATTCTTTCAATTTAATAAATAAACTATTCCAAAGGCTTCAGTTAAAAATTCATGTTTAATTTGCCTGTTGTCCAAGACTGTCTTTCATCTGAGGATTTTTATAATTACTCAAATTATGACCTTTTGTTGTTAAACGTGTCAAAACCTTTTTTTTTTAAATAAATAAATTTCCCAAAATAATTTTGGTTTATAGTGTTTCCGTGTGTCCCCAGATTCCCTTGATTCTCCGTACAATCTTAACCCCTTGATTTTTGGTCAGTGCCAACCAACATGCTGCAGAACTCTTGGGCAACAAAGTGTTAATATACATGTTCTTTCATTTGACAATTTACTTTTCCTGTTCTAAGGGTATGTGTATATTATATATATATATATATATATATATATATATATATATATGTCCCTTCTCATTTGTTCAAAGCAAAAGGAAATATAAACAACAGTAAATTAAATGCAGGGTAGATAGGTAGATGACACCATAGAAAGTTGAGGGTATTTAATTAAAGGGACATGAAACCCTATTTTTTTTCTTTCGCAATTTAGAAAGAGCATGTCATTTTAAACAACTTTCTAATTTACTTCTATTATCTAATTTGCTTCATTCTCTTGATATCACTTGCTGAAAATCATGTCTAGATATGCTCAGTAGCTGCTGATTGGTTGCTGCACATAAAGGCCTTGTGTGATTGGCTCACACATGTGCATTGCTATTTCTTCAACAAAGGATATCTAAAGAATTGAGCAAATTAGATAATAGAAGTAAATTGGAAAGTTGTTTAAAATTGCATGCCCTATCTGAATCATGAAAGTTTAATTTTGACTAGACTGTCCCTTTAAGTAATATAATGTAAGGAGCCAGAAGTAAAATTGTATAAGCTGTGGCTCCTTGGTTTCCAGGATTTGTCAAGCCCTGAAATAATGGAATAACAATACTGTAATGAAGTTCAAATTGTCAGAACTAGAACTATTACCAATTTTCTACAGCCAGGACCATTTTTATTTTTGATCTGAATAAATGTTTGTAAATGCACAAAAAAAAAAATCCTGTACACCACAAATGCAGGTCCCGGCCTCACAAATAGTAGAGCGTAGTTGTCTAAACAAAATACATATAAATCTATATTGTATCAATAAGAATTGATACAGGGGATATGATGAAAGGGCTATGTCAGATTGAGTGGACATTACCTAGTTTGTATCCTATGTATATGGAATGTGTCCTTCTACATCATAACCTTGATCCTTCCGCTGTCTCCAAGACGTCTCTCATACTGCACCTGCTTTATAGAACGGTCTAATTATTTATTATTATTTATTATCGGTTATTTGTACAGCGCCAACAGATTCCGCAGCGCTAATTTGCTCTGATTGTCCCAACTTTAAAAATCTTCAAGTGCTGTTAGAAACGTATCTGTGTAAAAACACCTTCTCTACCATACTTCACCAATAGAAACTCATAACTGCCTATTCTCACATTCACTGCAACTTAAAGGGACAGTATAGACCAATTTTTATATAACTGCATGTAATAGACACTACTATAAAGAATAATATGCACAGATACTGATATAAAAACCCAGTATAAAACCTTTTAAAAACTTACTTAGAAGCTTCCAGTTTAAAAGGTTAATAGAACACCCACTGCAAGTGGGAAATAGCAGACACCCCCCCAGAGCCTCCCCCTTCCTTTGCATATGAAAAGACCCTTGAGACAAACAAAAGGAAGCTGGAGTAGGTATATGTCGGTATTCTCCTAAAACTTTGGGGCTTGGTTAGGAGTCTGAAAATCAGAGCAATGTTATTTAAAAATAAGCAAAACTGGACTTCCGGTAGGCGGCTCACCAAGATGGCCACAACCTCACAAGGCTCTGTGACTGAAACCTGCTTTTGAGTGTAGTGTGGTAGAATCTTCAGCCATCCATACCTCCCTTGGCAATAACTGTGCCCGGGAATCCTTCAGGATCAGGACATTACAACTCCTGGCCTCCGAGAAGGCGCTGAAAAGTTAAAATTTGTCCTTGCACCTACGGATGTGCACACTCCGGAAAACAAGATGGCGCACATTGCTGAGGCCCTAATAGATGTCTTTATGCCAATATTGGATTCCCTAACAACAGCTATGGGGGAACTCCTCTGCGAAGTACGAAAGCTTAGCACACCTGAACATACCAATGTAATTTCTGCATGTCTAATTACACCTCGGCAAACTCCACCAATTAATCTGAAAGAAGACACTCTGGATAGCGGCATTACAGAAGAGATGGAGGGGTCACACTACCCTAACTTTCTACTGCAACCAAGTAACCTGGTCACTTTGGAAGCGGGGATAATAAATTCCATAAATGTCTCCCATGCATTGACTTACCCCGGACTTGCTCCTATAGAAACGCGCCAGACCTCAGAATTCCTAACACTCTGTGGAAATGAGAGCGCCAGTGGCCCCACAATCTGTGCTCCAAGTCCGTTTCGACTCCCTGCCGTTAATTTGTCATTAAACCCAGCCAACATGGCTGACCGGTGTCCTAATCAGGTGGAAGGGAATGACACCGCAACTACTGAGCCTACTGATGCTCGCACTGCACTATATACACGGGGAGAAGACGGCAGCTTCGTGACTCACGCTGCACAGAGGAGCGGGCAAGCTACAGCTGTAAATGTCCCAACGCAGGAAACCACCTTACAGTCAGTCTTGAAGCCAGACTCGAATAGTGACGGCTGCCTTATCGTTGCACTGTTGTACCTAATACTCGCTGTGGGGCAGCCCCTCTCCCCTCCGCAAAAGAAAAGCTGCATCCTTCTGAGGCATGTATGTCATGCTCCATTCCGTGCTGGGGTCGGATGATCAGTTTATGGCTGCAGTCCTATGCACCAGCTGACTGTATAACGGGCTAGAAATATGAACTAAGGTCTTTGCCTAGCTTTTGAACAATTGGGGAATATCTAACACCTTTAACTATCTGGATACATTTGCTCTGCACTGGCCAATATGCAAATTTGTTAGTCAGAAGATGCCTTACCTTGTTTTGTTTTTTTTTTAACTTGACCATGTTATTTGTGTGTTTTTGTTACATATATGCCTGGTTCTAGTTGTTTTGCTGCTCTTATTCTTTTTACCTCCTAAGATAGTAGAGTAAACCTTTTGGGCAGTACAATTCATTAGCGACATAGTTTACTCATACCAGCTAGTCTAGATTTAACTGTAAAATATCCAACATCTATAAATTAATCCCAACCTGTAAGTGTGTCTGTGGGATGCTGTGTGTTGCTGTTGTATATATGGTTTATTTTAGTTTTATTATCCTATTTATGTTCCCTAATTGACAAAATACGAAACACTGTAATTACAGGCAGAGTTACCCAATCCAAATGTATCCCCGCAGATTATAGATTCCTCAATATCTATATGCAATTCTATAGAAAATGGTTATTTATTCTCAAAAAGTTTCATTACTCTGTTACACTCCTCCTATGGATAACCCATGACCGGTTTCTGCTGAATGGCTAGCCTGTGAATTTATTGTGCATTAACCGTCCTGCTGACAGACCAGGATCAGGACATTTCAGCTCCTGGCTACCAAGATGGAACATCTAATGCCTAGGTTCAGATCTCTTAACCATTCTGAGACTCTAATACATCCATAACAAAATAGTCTTTTGCTGCTTAGATTCATGATTATATTTCCTGGTATGCCGTAATTGTTTCTTTGTGCCTAAGGTTTGCGGTCAATATGTTTTCTATTTGTTTAGAGCCTCTTACATGTTTAGAATATTAAGCAGTCTCTGCCCACTATAATGCGTAACATTTCATTACACTAATGTATATAATGGTTGCAGAGGCGGGATTAGCACCTGACGCCTAAGTTTAACACCTATAGATAAATACCCTAAAACCCAATAGGTTGAAAACTAAACTGCCACTTAATCTTTATCTAGCTCTTCTTCTATGTTCTTATGTGCTAACAGTTTTTTTTTTTTTTTTTTTTTTTTTTTTTTTTTTTTTTTTAAAAAACAAGAAACACCTAGAAGTAGCTACTGAAATAGATTACCACTATATGTAACGGCCCCCTCATCATAATAACATTATAGCACACTGTAGTATCCTGTAAAGCTTTTACTATTTTTTTTGTTTTATTTAGTCTTTGTTTAAAGAGGAAATTAGTCTTGGTAGGTTATTAAAGGGAGATAACTTGCATATACCAATCATACCTATGAAAGTTGTGTGCCCCCTTTTGATCTTTTTGCTACATTTCAAAGTTGACACTAGGCACTTGTGGGTTTATTCTCAATGTGGCAATATCTCCGTCATTGACAGTGGGACTTGTAAATTAATCCCCTGCTGCCCCATCACGGATCCAGGCACCTTTATACTGCAGGTTCTACTTTGCATGATTTCTGTACCTTTACAATTCACTATTCAATGAAATATTTAACACTGATTCATCCTTTTAATCCATGCATAGGGAAGAGTCTCTAGCAGAGATATCTCTAAAAGTCGTGCTTAATTTCTCATTCATTATACTTCTTCTAAAGGCCCCTATTACTTAAACATATGCCTTCCTACCTAAATTCCTGTATGAGTATTCTTTTACAACGACCTCCCGCACCGAAAATGCCAACCTAATCCAGACCCTACTTTGTAAGTCCTACTGACACTGATGCTATTTATCTCTCCCAAGGTGCTGACACATTGATGCAGGTTGATCAGTTTTAATAAATGTATATGTCCAGGTTTATTTTTGCGGGGGATACATATTCCAATAGGAGAGTGTACTAGTTCTCAGTTATATTTGTTTTTTTTTTTTTTTTTTTTGTTTGTTTTTTTTTTTTTTTTTTTTTTTTTTTTTTTTTGTCGTTGTTTATAGATGTTTAGTTTTTTTTTTTTTTTTTAGTTTATAGATGTTTAGTTTGGTTGTGTTAGTTTACTTAAAACAAAATCCCAACATTGTGGTACAAATGTGTACTTCTATTAGAAAGTTCTCTGATCCATATAAGTCCTTTACAGATCTAAATACAACTGTGAACATTGTTTTCTACTACATCCAATGGATTATGTTACTATATCATGCTGCCTCATTAATCCTATGCTTCTTTATTGCACCCTGTGAAGTGTCTTGGATTTGTAATTTATCACTGTATCACTTGTTGGTCATAAATAAAATTTAAAAAAAAAAAAAAATAAGCAAAACTATCCATTTAAAAAAAAAAAAAAAAAAAAAAAAAAACTGCGTGGGCTATATAAATGGATTACATTTATGCAAAGAAATATCTAGTGTATAATGTCCCTTTAACATACTATTCTAGATGCTGTGACAAGATCCCCCCCACACACACACTCATTCAGTCTCATTCACTCCTAAGATCTTCAGTACAGAACCATTCTCCTCCTTGATACAGTTACTACATTATATGGGTTTTAAGACTATCCACAGTATCCCAGAAAAGTGAGTACACCCCTCACATTTTTGTAAATATTATATTATATCTTTTCATGTGACAACACTGAAGAAATTACACTTTGCTACAATGTAAAGTAGTGAGTGTACAGCCTGTATAACAATGTACATTTGCTGTCCCCTCAAAATAACTCAACACTCAGCCATTAATGTCTAAACCGTTGGCAACAAAAGTGACTACACCCCTAAGTGGAAATGTCCAAATTGGGCTTAAAGTGTCAATATTTTGTGTGGCCACCATTATTTTTCAGCACTGCCTTATAACCCTCTTGGGCATTGAGTTCACTAGTGCTTCACAGGTTGCTACTGGAGTCTTCTTCCACTCCTCCATGACGACATCACGGAGCTGGTGGATGTTAGAGACCTTGCATTCTCCCCCACCTTCCATTTGAGGATACCCCACAGATGCTCAATAAGGTTTAGGTCTGGAGACATGCTTGGCCAGTCCATCACCTTTACGCACAGCTTCTTTAGCAAGGCATTGGTTGTCTTGGTGTTGTGTTTGGGATCATTATCATGTTGGATTACTGCTCTGCGGCCCTGTCTCCGAAGGGAGAGGATCATGCTCTGCTTCAGTATGTCACAGTACATGTTGGCATTCATGGTTCCCTCAATGAACTGTAGCTCCCAAATGCTGGCAACACTCATGCAGGCCCAGACCATGACACTCCCACCACCATGCTTGACTGTAGGCAAGACACACTTGTCTTTGTACTCCTCCCCTGGTTGCCGCCACACACGCTTGACACCATCTTAACCAAATAAGAAGTTTATCTTGGTCTCATCGGACCACAGCACATGGTTCCAGTAATCCATGTCCTTAGTCTGCTTGTCTTCAGCAAACTGTTTGCAGTCTTTCTTGTGCATCATCTTTAGAATAGGCTTCCTTCTGGGACAGCCATGCAGACCAATTTGATGCAGTGTGCGGCGTATGGTCTGAGCACTGACAGGCTGACCACCCACCCCTTTTAACCTCTGCAGCAATGCTGGAAGCACTCATACGTCTATTGCCCAAAGACAGCCTCTGGATATGACGCTGAGCACGTTCACTCAACTTCTTTGGTCCACCCTGGCGAGGCCTGTTCTGAGTGGAACCTGTCCTGTGAAACCGCTGTATGGTCTTGTACACCATGCTGCAGCTCAGTTTTAGGGTCTTGGCAATCTTCTTATAGCCTAGGCTATCTTTATGTAGAGCAACAATTCTTTTTTTCAGATCCTCAGAGAGTTCTTTGCCATGAGGTGCCATGTTGAATTTACAGTGACCAGTGTGAGAGCGATAACTCCAAATTTGACACACCTACTCCACATTCACACCTGAGATCTTGTAACACTAACGAGTCACATGACACCGGGGAGGGAAAATGTCTAATTGGGCCAAATTTGGACATTTCCACTTGTTGCCAATGGTTTAGACATTAATTGGCTGTGTGTTGTTATTTTGAGGGGACAGCAAATTAACTTCAGTGTTGTCACATGAAAATATATAATAAAATATTTACAAAAATGTGAGGGGTTTACTCACTTTTGTGGAATACTGTATATATGTCATGTGTATGAATCCCTTAATCATGTACTACAGAATATAGCTGTGTTACAGTAATAATATCATAATCCCCATTATTATTTAGCGGTTTGTATTCACATGGTTTGGTGCAGAGGCGTAAATAGAAACCTCAGTGCCCCCCCCAAAAATTTTATTTTTTATTCATTTGATTTTTCTCTTCTTTGTTTATTTTGTGTGTGAAAAAGTTAACATGGTGGCATGAATATATACCAAAAAGGGCCTTACTAAACCGGTGGTTGGGGCCCCTATTCCCGAGCCACATAACATTGATACTGAGTGCTGGTGTGTGTGGGTTTCGGGGACACACTCCCCTTCCTCAGACAAACACAAACCAAAAGTGACTGAAAATATAAAGCCAAACAAGCCCCTCCCAGTGAAAAAATGGTTGCTATAATGATCCTCAACAACACAGAAATCCCTGTGAACAGCATATGCAATGCAAGTGTTAACAGCTGCTCATCATGCAGACAGTATATTTTAAACACACATAAAGGAAACATATAGTGAATATAACAAAGAATATGTCAGGTATAATCATATGTGTATCATACTATATCAAATGCAGTAAGTGTATACAAAAGAGCACATATTCAACATACTCATAATATCAAAAATAACATCCATCTGTGTAATAAATACCTATGTGTCCCCTAACACATATACTAAATCTATGTGTATATGCGACCGCAACTTCTGCTTCACCAGTAGTTCCGCCCCTGGTTTGGTGGCACATATTATCATGCACAACATTTCACAGCCACCAGTATTTTGCCACCTTAAAAGAGGAACTTCACCTCACAAATTAATAATTTCCTTTTTAATACAGGGAGAGTCCACATCTTCATTCATTACATGTGGGAATACTGAACCTGGCCACCAGGAGGAGGCAAAGACACCCAGCCAAATGCTTATATACCTCCCCCACTTCCCTCATCCCCCAGTCATTCTTTACCTTTCGTCACAGGAGGTTGACAGAGATGTGTCAGAAGATTTCAGAGTAGTTCCTTATGGAGGGTAGTACCCTTCGAGATGGGACTGGAGTTTTAAGTTTTCTTGTCAGCCTCTCAGTGAGAGCATTGATGAAAGTTAGTCTGGAGATACAGGGAGAGTCTTTCTGCTAAACCATCCAGACTCCTATTAACAGCTCCAAAGCAATCAGCGTTGACGAGTTTCGCTGCCTGCTTTTCTTCACTCAAGTCCATGTCAGAAGCGCTGCTGCAATCTGTCAAACTTGAAGAATCACGATTCTGTTCCACGGCATAGATTCCGGTAAGATTGTTTCATTTTTTATAGATATGTTAACGATAGAAGAGAGGGTCACAGTGGGACTCCTTTTACCTGTATGGAATCAAGGGTTAATATCCCCTGAGTGGAATTATTGAACATTGGGGTGTTTAATCACGTTTGTTATGATTTTGACTGCTTTAGGTTTAAGTCGTTTGGGCTCATAGGCTGATACGGAACATACAGGTTGTTTATTTTTATTATATTTGAGAACTGCGCAGTTTTATTAAGCTGGCACGCTTTTTCCTTAGCAGGAGCGGTCCTGCATGATGCACTGGGTGACCGGTCACGTTTTTTCCCATTTCCTTACCGTGTGTCTGCAGCAAGGAGCGTTTTTCTCTATCTGTCTGGGTCATAGGAGGTGGTGAGTGCCCCAGCCATTGGGGGTATAAGGTGCCAGGTTTTTTTTTCTTCTTCTATAATTAGATGAATTATAGAGGATTCTGATAATTTAGAGGGGGATCCCTCTAATACTGAATTTGATAGCTGTGTATTTTACGAGGAGGCTCGGGGAGTCCAGCCCTCTCAATTATGTTCCATATGCTGCAACAGGGTGTTCTCATCAACCAATGTTGAGATGTTAGAGATCACTGAGCCGTCCACCTTTGAGGATTTCTCGTCCCTTGAGGTGTGTTCCCTAGAATCTTCTGTTCCTACACATGCAGTTTCCCCGGGTACCGCTGAGGTTACTGCGCAGTTCCGCATGGCCATCTCTACAGCCTTAGCTATTTTGCCTCTTCCTGCTATGTGCAAGCGAAGGGTTAATCCATGCACTCCTGCCCAGGGTCGGTCGTGTAAATTGACGATTGTATCCGATTAGTCATCTAAGGATGCGGTTCCCTCTTAGGCTTCAGATGTAGGACCTCCAGGGTCGGAGTCTGTTGATTTGATTCCTCCGACTGAACAGGCTTTAGAATTTAGATTTAGAATGGTATGCCTGCGCTTGCTTTTGAGAGAAGTTTTGGCGATGTTAGAGATTAGAGGAGTGGAGAAGGATGGAGTTCCTATTCTTTTCTCGTCTACACATTTTATTTTATTTTTAGAATCCCAGTCCAGAGCTCTACAGAGGAGTTTGTGTTGTAAGACAGGACCTGTTTTTTTTTTGTACATTCCTTCTTGGCGATCACTTTTTGTGCGCTTGCCTAGTTTCTTTTATATCCGGTTCGGATAGTTTTTTGTTTAAGAGCTCTTGGTTGTTGTAGAAACTCCTTTTAGGAAGACATTTTGTCATATGGGATGTTAGAAGCTGGCGACTTCAGTTGTCAATATCTCTGGAGGCTTCCTATGGAAGCATCTCGATTCAGTTCGAGGTAATGGTTCCCTCGACATTTTCAAATCAGATTTATGCCATGGATTGTTTGCAGTCTTCTAGCAGAAGCTGGAAGTTAAGAGTTTTCGGTTTAGTCTTCGAATTGCACTGACAGATATGTCGGTTAAGTTTACTCTTTCCTTCTTCTCGAGAAAAGTAGCTGAAGCTATTCCAGCCCAGACTGAGCAGGTCCATCTAGCCTTGATGGACCTGCTCTTGTATGGGCGTTTTGATTCTAGATCATATCGGTTCCAGGGGTCCTAGAAACCGGATCTAGGCTGCGTTTCTGAGCAGGTTTTCTTCTTTTTGTCTTGTCTTTTGGCAGAGAGAGAGAAGTGTGTTTTTTTTCTTTCAAGTGTCCTTTTTGGACTTCATTCCTTTTGCCAGGCCTCATCCCATTCGAGCTTAGGTGTAGGTTGAGGCAGTGCAGTGGAGATGTTTTGAATCTGTCTTTGCAGATTTTCATGGACTACTGGTTGAGAGAATAGTTGTCTCATGCCTTTGCCAAGACTTCCCTATCCTGTGGGACATTTTTCTTATCTCCAGGGGCAGTTTGGACTTTGGTTGCAGCCCGTCAGGTTGGTGAGGGCGTGCCTAAAGGGACCAGGATCTCCAGATGTTTTCCTCCCATTTATATGTTGGATCTTCAGGCAAATCCTTTCTGCTCTAAGGGTCTAGTCTACTGGGTTCGTCCCAGTGTAGGGATCTAGTCGGTCTTACTTTTGCTGGCTTGGATCTCCTTCTGAGATAGAGAGTCTCCCTAGCATTGAGGGGTAGCATTTCGAGTTTGGTGGTGGGCAGAGGCCCACTGAAGCTCACGTCAGCGACCCTCTTTGGGACAGATTTTATCTAGAGATATCTTTTTGTTACCTGAATTACAACTGGAAGGGGACGCCGAAAGAAAATCTTTGGACGTCCGTCTTTATTCCAGTCTACCCGTTATGGGTTGTGGTTCAAGATCTTCAGGAAGAGCTGTTGCATACATTAGCAGTGCCTTGGAGGTTCATTATCGTTTTCCTTTTTTCTGCCATATCACTCTTGCCTTGGGTGGTGGCTCGAATATAGCAGGGGTAGGCGTCAGTGATTCTGACTGCTCCGTTAAGGCCGCTTAAGTCGTGTTTCCCGATTTCGTGGTTTGGCCTCCATGAAGTTTGTCCTTGTTGCAGGGATCTGCTGGAGAGATGTCTCTTAGTCTTAGCTGATGAAACAGTTTTTCTCAGTAACCTTTCAGTCCTAAGGAGATTCTGACTGCATAAAGGAACCTGGGGAAAGAGGTAACTCTGGAATGACCCCAAAGCTGTGATCACAGACCGGATCAACTACACAATTAGGGACCGGATGAAAAAAGCTGCTAACACAGTAACCTTTCAGTCCTAAGGAAATTCTAACTGCATAAAGGACCCTGGGGAAAAATGTAACGGAAAACACAGACAACAATCTGCATACAGGAGAGTTTAAAGTGTTCAAGGCTAAAACAGTGCAAGTTTAAACGCATAATAAAAGTGGCATTTCAGTGAGCCTTCAGAGCAGAAGGTGCGAGCCATATCTTTTTGCGATCCTCCAAAAAGGAACATTACTTAGTTGTGGCTATAGCCCCAGTTAATTTAAACCACAGAGGGAAGACCCTCCCGCCCCCCTTTTTTTTTAGTTGTTTTAGTTTTACATGTTTTTAAGAGTGCGCGCTCTATATTGTTATCCTATATGAATTGTGATTTTATGATTGTAGTTTTAGAAGATAAAATAACTTGTTTTTTAAATACTGCCTTTTTTAGCAAATAGGTTTTAAAAGAACCAATTAAATACTGTTGTATACGTTGAATTTAGCAAGTAGTGATTGTGTCAATTATTCCATATTTACCTTTAGCTGATATTTATTAGCGCTCACTCTGTAAGGTTTTTTAGGTTATGGTCCTCTCCTTGAAGTGCGTAGCTGGTCCCTTGTCATCTATCTCAGGTGTGGAGGACCCCTTCGTCTGGGAAGTACGTGGTTTGTCCTGGCACTCTATTGGGCCTGTCAGTACTCTTTCTTTCCTCCATGATGATCTGGAGAAGGGCCTCTTAGCTATGTTCTTTTTTGGGATGGTGTTGGCCCTGTCTGATTATTTTTTTTTGTCCGGCTCCAGAGGCTTGTTTAGTTTCTGGACGTACAGTTTCTCTTGTTAAGTGTATCCAGTCCACGGATCATCCATTTCTTGTGGGATATTCTCATTCCCAACAGGAAGTTGCAAGAGGATCACCCACAGCAGAGCTGCTATATAGCTCCTCCCCTCACTGCCATATCCAGTCATTCTCTTGCAACTCTCAACTAAGATGGAGGTCGTAAGAGGACTATGGTGTTTTATACTTAGTTTATTTCTTCAATCAAAAGTTTATTTTTAAATGGTACCGGAGTGTACTGTTTATCTCAGGCAGTATTTAGAAGAAGAATCTGACTGCGTTTTCTATGATCTTAGCAGAAGTAAGTAAGATCCTTTGCTGTTCTCACATATTCTGAGGAGTGAGGTAACTTCAGAGGGGGAATAGCGTGCAGGTTTTCCTGTAATAAGGTATGTGCAGTTAAAATATTTTTCTAGGGATGGAATTTGCTAGAAAATGCTGCTGATACCGAAGTAATGTAAGTAAAGCCTTAAATGCAGTGATAGCGACTGGTATCAGGCTTATTAATAGAGATACATACTCTTATAAAAGTGTATTTTAAAACGTTGGCTGGCATGTTTAATCGTTTTTTACATATGTTTGGTGATAAAACTTATTGGGGCCTAGTTTTTTCCATATGGCTGGCTTGAATTTTGCCTAGAAACAGTTCCCTGAGGCTTCCCACTGTTGTAATATGAATGGGAGGGGCCTATTTTGGCGTTTTTTTGCACAGCAAAAATTACAGACACAGACATCCAGCTTCTTCCTGCATGATCCAGGACTTCTCTGAAGGGCTCAAAAGGCTTCAAAAGTCGTATTGAGGGAGGTAAAAAGCCACAGTAGAGCTGTGGCAGTTGTGACTGTTTAAAAAACGTTTTTTGTCATTTGTTATTCCGTTTTTGGTATTAAGGGGTTAATCATCCATTTGCAAGTGGGTGTAATGCTCTGCTAACTTATTACATACACTGTAAAAATTTCGTTAGTGTATTTTCAAAATTTGGGAAAATTTGGGTTTCTTAAAGGCGCAGTAAAGTTTTTTATATTGCTTGTAAACTTGTTTTAAAGTGTTTTCCAAGCTTGCTAGTCTCATTGCTAGTCTGTTTAAACATGTCTGACACAGAGGAACCTACTTGTTCATTATGTTTGAAAGCCATGGTGGAGCCCCATAGGAGAATGTGTACTAAATGTTTCACCTTAAACAGTAAAGATCAGTCTTTATCTATAAAAGAATTATCACCAGAGGGTTCTGTCGAGGGGGAAGTTATGCGGACTAACTCTCCCCACGTGTCAGACCCTTCGCCTCCCGCTCAGGGGGCGCACGCTAATATGGCGCCAATTACATCAGGGACGCCCATAGCGATTACCTTGCAGGACATGGCTGCAATCATGAATAATACCCTGTCAGAGGTATTATCTAGATTGCCTGAATTAAGAGGCAAGCGCGATAGCTCTGGGGTTAGGAGAGATACAGAGCGCGCAAATGCTGTTAGAGCCATGTCTGATACTGCGTCACAGTATGCAGAACATGAGGACGGAGAGCTTCACTCTGTGGGTGACATCTCTGACTCGGGGAAACCTGATTCAGAGATTTCTAATTTACATTTAAGCTTGAGAACCTCCGTGTATTGCTTGGGGAGGTATTAGCTGCTCTGAATGACTGTAACACAGTTGCAATTCCAGAGAAATTGTGTAGGCTGGATAGATACTATGCGGTGCCGGTGTGTACTGACATTTTTCCTATACCTAAAAGGCTTACAGAAATTATTAGCAAGGAGTGGGATAGACCCGGTGTGCCCTTTTCCCCACCTCCTATATTTAGAAAAATGTTTCCAATAGATGCCACTACACGGGACTTATGGCAGACGGTCCCTAAGGTGGAGGGAGCAGTTTCTACTCTAGCAAAGCGTACCACTATCCCGGTTGAGGACAGTTGTGCTTTTTCAGATCCAATGGATAAAAAATTGGAGGGTTACCTTAAGAAAATGTTTATTCAACAAGGTTTTATTTTACAGCCCCTTGCATGCATTGCGCCTGTCACTGCTGCGGCAGCATTCTGGTTTGAGGCCCTGGAAGAGGCCATCCAGACAGCTCCATTGAATGAAATTATTGACAAGCTTAGAATGCTTAAGCTAGCTAACTCATTTGTTTCTGATGCCATTGTTCATTTGACTAAACTAACGGCTAAGAATTCCGGATTCGCCATCCAGGCGCGTAGGGTGCTATGGCTTAAATCCTGGTCAGCTGACGTGACTTCAAAGTCTAAATTACTCAACATTCCTTTCAAGGGGCAGACCTTATTCGGGCCTGGCTTGAAGGAAATTATTGCTGACATTACTGGAGGCAAGGGTCATACCCTTCCTCAGGACAGGGCCAAATCAAAAGCCAAACAGTCTAATTTTCGTGCCTTTCGAAATTTCAAGGCAGGAGCAGCATCAACTTCCTCTGCTTCAAAACAAAAGGGAACTTTTGCTCATTCCAGACAGGCCTGGAAACCTAACCAGTCCTGGAACAAGGGCAAGCAGGCCAGAAAGCCTGCTGCTGCCCCCAAGACAGCATCAAGGAATGGCCCCCTATCCGGAAACGGATCTAGTGGGGGGCAGACTTTCTCTCTTTGCCCAGGCGTTGGCAAGAGATGTTCAGGATCCCTGGGCGTTGGAGATCATATCTTAGGGATATCTTCTGGACTTCAAAGCTTCTCCTCCACAAGGGAGATTTCATCTTTCAAGGTTATCAGCAAACCAGATAAAGAAAGAGGCATTCCTAAGCTGTGTGCAAGACCTCCTAGTAATGGGAGTGATCCATCCAGTTCCGCGGATGGAACAAGGACAGGGATTTTATTAAAATCTGTTTGTGGTTCCCAAGAAAGAGGGAACCTTCAGACCAATCTTGGATCTAAAGATCTTAAATTCCTCAGAGTTCCATTATTCAAAATGGAAACTATTCGGACCATCCTACCCATGATCCAAGAGGGTCAGTACATGACCACAGTGGACTTAAAGGATGCCTACCTTCACATACCGATTCACAAAGATCATCATTGGTTCCTAAGGTTTGCCTTTCTCGACAGGCATTACCAATTTGTAGCTCTTCCCTTCGGGTTGGCCACTGCCCCGAGAATTTTTACAAAGGTTCTGGGCTCACTTCTGGCGGTTCTAAGACCGCGAGGCATAGCGGTGGCTCCGTATCTAGACGACATCCTGATACAGGCGTCAAGCTTTCAAATTGCCAAGTCTCATACAGAGATAGTTCTGGCATTTCTGAGGTCGCATGGGTGGAAAGTGAACGTGGAAAAGAGTTCTTTATCCCCACTCACAAGAGTCTCCTTCCTAGGGACTCTTATAGATTCTGTAGAGATGAAAATTTACCTGACTGAGTCCAGGTTATCCAAACTTCTAAATGCTTGCCGTGTCCTTCATTCCATTCCACGCCCGTCAGTGGCTCAGTGCATGGAAGTAATTGGCTTAATGGTAGCGGCAATGGACATAGTGCCATTTGCGCGCCTGCATCTCAGACCGCTGCAATTATGCATGCTAAGTCAGTGTAATGGGGATTACTCAGATTTGTCCCCTCTACTAAATCTGGATCAAGAGACCAGAGATTCTCTTCTCTGGTGGCTTTCTCGGGTCCATCTGTCCAAGGGTATGACCTTTCGCAGGCCAGATTGGACGATTGTAACAACAGATGCCAGCCTTCTAGGTTGGGGCGCAGTCTGGAACTCCCTGAAGGCTCAGGGATCGTGGACTCAGGAGGAGAAACTCCTCCCAATAAATATTCTGGAGTTAAGAGCAATATTCAATGCTCTTCTAGCTTGGCCTCAGTTAGCAACACTGAGGTTCATCAGATTTCAGTCGGACAACATCACGACTGTGGCTTACATCAACCATCAAGGGGGAACCAGGAGTTCCCTAGCGATGTTAGAAGTCTCAAAGATAATTCGCTGGGCAGAGTCTCACTCTTGCCACCTGTCAGCAATCCACATCCCAGGCGTAGAGAACTGGGAGGCGGATTTTCTAAGTCGTCAGACTTTTCATCCGGGGGAGTGGGAACTCCATCCGGAGGTGTTTGCTCAACTGGTCCATCGTTGGGGCAAACCAGAACTGGATCTCATGGCGTCTCGCCAGAACGCCAAGCTTCCTTGTTACAGATCCAGGTCCAGGGACCCGGGAGCAACGCTGATAGATGCTCTAGCAGCTCCTTGGTTCTTCAACCTGGCCTATGTGTTTCCACCGTTTCCTCTGCTCCCTCGACTGATTGCCAAAATCAAACAGGAGAGAGCATCAGTGATTCTGATAGCGCCTGCGTGGCCACACAGGACCTGGTATGCAGATCTAGTGGACATGTCATCTCTTCCACCATGGACTCTGCCTCTGAGGCAGGACCTTCTAATACAAGGTCCTTTCAATCATCCAAATCTAATTTCTCTGAGACTGACTGCCTGGAGATTGAACGCTTGATTCTATCAAGGCGTGGCTTCTCCGAGTCAGTCATTGATACCTTAATACAGGTTCGGAAGCCTGTCACCAGGAAAATCTACCATAAGATATGGCGTAAATATCTTTATTGGTGTGAATCCAAGAGTTACTCATGGAGTAAGGTTAGGATTCCTAGGATATTGTCCTTTCTCCAAGAGGGTTTGGACAAAGGCTTATCAGCTAGTTCTTGAAAAGGACAGATCTCTGCTCTGTCTATTCTTTTGCACAAGCGTCTGGCAGAAGTTCCAGACGTCCAGGCATTTTGTCAGGCTTTGGTTAGGATTAAGCCTGTGTTTAAAACTTTTGCTCCCCCGTGGAGCTTAAACTTGGTTCTTAAAGTTCTTCAGGGAGTTCCGTTTGAACCCCTTCATTCCATTGATATTAAACTTTTATCTTGGAAAGTTCTGTTTTTGATGGCTATTTCCTCGGCTCGAAGAGTCTCTAAGTTATCTGCCTTACATTGTGATTCTCCTTATCTGATTTTTCATTCAGACAAGGTAGTTCTGCGTACCAAACCTGGGTTTTTACCTAAGGTGGTTTCTAACAGGAATATCAATCAAGAGATTGTTGTTCCATCATTGTGTCCTAATCCTTCTTCAAAGAAGGAACGTCTTTTGCATAATCTAGACGTAGTCCGTGCCTTGAAGTTTTACTTACAGGCTACTAAAGATTTTCGTCAAACATCTGCCCTGTTTGTCGTTTACTCTGGACAGAGGAGAGGTCAAAATCTTCGACAACCTCTCTCTCCTTTTGGCTTCGGAGCATAATACGCTTAGCCTATGAGACTGCTGGACAGCAGCCCCCTGAAAGGATTACAGCTCATTCCACTAGAGCTGTGGCTTCTACCTGGGCCTTTAAAAATGAGGCCTCTGTTGAACAGATTTGCAAGGCTGCGACTTGGTCTTCGCTTCACACCTTTTAAAAATTTTACAAATTTGACACTTTTGCTTCTTCGGAGGCTGTTTTTGGGAGAAAGGTTCTACAGGCAGTGGTTCCTTCTGTTTAAGTTCCTGCCTTGTCCCTCCCATCATCCGTGTACTTTAGCTTTGGTATTGGTATCCCACAAGTAATGGATGATCCGTGGACTGGATACACTTAACAAGAGAAAACATAATTTATGCTTACCTGATAAATTTATTTCTCTTGTAGTGTATCCAGTCCACGGCCCGCCCTGTCCTTTTAAGGCAGGTCTAAATTTTAATTAAACTACAGTCACCACTGCACCCTATGGTTTCTCCTTTCTCGTCTTGTTTCGGTCGAATGACTGGATATGGCAGTGAGGGGAGGAGCTATATAGCAGCTCTGCTGTGGGTGATCCTCTTGCAACTTCCTGTTGGGAAGGAGAATATCCCACAAGTAATGGATGATCCATGGACTGGATACACTACAAGAGAAATAAATTTATCAGGTAAGCATAAATTATGTTTTTTTACTAGAACTTTGACTGTGGTCAGGCAGGTGTGTAGTTCGGATGCTCCTTCTTGGGGTTTGGACTTTTACTCTTATAGTCTGACATCGGGCTACCTTTGTACCTATGCATGATGTTGTCTCTAGGTTGTTATCTTAGAGTCCTTCTTCGTCTTTTCTTACTTCTGCAAGCAGAAGTCCCTGAGTTAAGGCCTTGCTTTGCGTCCCTCCCTTTTGGGTGTTCCACAATAGTAGACTGTTCTGCGGACTTAATTAGGATTTCTCCTAAGTTTGTGTCATATTGTATTTTCAGCTGTAGTTTTGGGTACATTTTTATCTCCTATTCCTTCTTCGCGAAGGATAGTATTCTAATTGATATGGAGTAGTGCCTTAAGGGTCTATCCTCAGGCTATGTAAGAATAGACCATTTTTTCTGTTTATTACCTATCTGAGAAGCGTAAGGGTCAGAGTTCTCTTAGTCTTCCTTATCTTTTTAGTTGAGGAGTATCTTCTGCTTGGGTCATCTCATGACCCAACGGGACGCCAGCCTCCTCGGAGGTTTACGGCTCAGTCTTTTCAAGCAGTGGCGTCCTCTTGGGCCTCTAAGATGAGGCCTCTAGGGTTCTTTTTGGTGGGCGGACTATTTGGCCTTCCTTACATTTCTTTCAAAATGTTATTTAGTTTTTTTCTTCGGTGAAGCAGCCTTTGGGAGAAAGGGTTTGCAGGCTGTGATGCCCTCAGATGGGGGCCGTCTCTCTTTTTGTCCTCCAGTTAGCATTCAGTGTCCTCTATAGCTTGGGTATAATTTTCCCACAAGTAATGAATGCAGCTGTGGACTCTCCCTGTATTAAGAAGGCAAACATAAATTATGCTTATCAGATAATTTCCTTTCCTTCTGTACAGGGAGAATCCACAGCTCCCGCCCGTGTCCTCCGTTGGGCGGCCCTAAATTTTAACTTGTTCTTCTGGCACCTTTTCTCCTACTGTTCCTGGTTCCCTCGGCAGAATGACTGGGGGATGAGGGAAGGGTTGGAGGTATTTAAGCCTTTGGCTAGGGTGTCTTTGCCTCCTCCTGGTGGCCTGGTTCAGTATTCCCACAAGTAATGAATGCAGCTATGGACTCTCCCTGTACAGAAGGAAAGAAAATTATCTGGTAAGCATAATTTATGTTTTTAATGTTGTGTGGGTTGCATACTCTACCTTGACTAACTTTAGTTTGGTGGTTGCTTTTGATACAATTGTCTGATAACTTAATGGTTTGACCAATCTAAATAATGAGCAATCAGCTCTTGCAATTAAGACAGGTCAGGTTCCATTTTAATGAATGAGCCAAGGGCTCTCTAAAATCACCTAATGAAAAAGGTGGTTGTCATATAGATACCAAATCCACTAATTTGTAAGTGTTGGCCAAAACAAACACACAATACCACACATATGCACCACATGCATATACTAAACATGTATACCAGACAAATGCACCGTACACATACACCACTGAAAGATTAAGTAGAGCTATAGAGAGTGTCACAATGTCCCAGTGCTCACTGATCCTCTGCTTACAGTTATGTGAAGTGCACACGAGGGGCTCCATTACATATGCGGCGTCGCCCGCAAAAGCCGGCACCGCCGGTTTTTACAGGATTTTGGTATTAAATATACGGTGCCACATATAAATGCGGAGCATATATTTCCCCCGTCAGCCACTATTTTTACTTCCATAAGCTAACATAGAACCGCTTCACAAATCGGTATCACATATTCAGCGCAAGGACTTGCGCAGCAAAAATTGAGAAATTTTACTCCATTTTCACCTCGCCAAACATAGGCAGGCGCAGCAAGCCTTGCGCTGAGTATGTGAGCACCTTAACTCCCTGAAAATAGTAACTAACACCTAACGCATGAGCAATATTTATACCTCTCAACCGCAATCCCCCACCGCAATAACTAATAAAGTATATTAACCCCTTATCCGTCATTAACCCACATCATAACTAATAATAAAAGTATTAACCCCTAAACCGACAACCCCCCACAACGCAAAATGCCTAATTAAACTATTAACCCCTAATCTGCAATTCACCCACATCGCAAACTATCTAATAAAAGTTTTAACCCCTAAATTCGCCAACCCCAACATCGCAGACTACCTATTAAAACTATTAACCCCTAATCCGTTAAACCCACACAACACAATAATGCTAATAAATCTATTAACCCCTAAACCACCAAAGCCCACAACGCAAATAACTAATCACTAAGCCCCCTAACCTAACACCCCCTAAATTTACCCCATTACATAAATTAAAATAAAATTAAATTACAATCGTACGAAGAGGATCCTCCACGCTCCACGGTCGCTAGTCTTCAGTTCTGTGGTCATCGGTCTTCAGTTCCGCAATCCTGGATGAAGATAGAAGAGGTCGCCGCTTGGAAGAACACTTCACTGCCGGACTTCAGGAACCGGTCGCCGCTTGGAAGAAGACTTCACCACAGGACTTCAGGAACCATGAGTACCTATCTGGGGGTTAGAGTTAGACTTTTTTTTTTAATTAGGGTTATGGGCACTCTTAAAAGAGCTGAATGTCCTTTTAAGGGCGATGCCCATACAAACGCCCCTTTAGGGGCAATGGGTAGTTTAGGTTTTTTTAGTGTTAGGTTTTACTGTTAGAAGGGGGGACTTTTTTTTTTTAAAAAGAGCTGTTGGTAGTTTAGTATTAGATTAGTGGGTGTTTTTATTTTGGGGGGGACTTTTTTATTTTGATAGGAATTAGGTATAATTTTTTTTATTTTTGATCATTTTGTTTTTTATTTTCTGTATTATTAGCTTTTTTATTTTCTGTAATTTTAGCTTAATTTAAACTTTTTTTATTTTTAAAGTAATGTTAGGTTTTTTATTTTAATTGTAATTTAGTTTTATTTTAATTTATGTAATGGGGTTAATTTAGGGGGTGTTAGGTTAGGGTTCTTGGTAATTGGTTATTTGCGTTGTAGGCTTTGGCGGTATAGTGGTTAATAGATTTATTAGCATTATTGCGTTGTGTGGGTTTGACAGATTAGAGGTTAATAGTTTTAATAGGTAGTTTGCGATGTTGGGGTTGGCGGATTTAGGGGTTACAACTTTTATTAGGTAGTTTGCAATGTGGATGAATTGCGGATTAGGGGTTAATAGTTTAATTAGGCATATTGCGTTGTGGGGGGATTTTATGTATTTTTTTATTTTCTTAGGCGCCAGCAGTTTCTAAAGTCAGCTTTTTACAGCTATACTGGATCAGTTTCAAGTGATTTAGCATATGAGTATTATGTCCCTTTAAGTTGTGTTTTATTCCAGAAACACGTAGACTAGTTTTCCTGTGATGTTCCAGACCTAGAGCAACTGTCACCTAAGGGGACAGTTTGACAAGCCATCTGGACCTGGGTTAATTTGCCAGATATTGATCATAAATACCTTCAGGGCAGGACAAGACTTTTAATATATAAAATCTTAAAATGACCAACACTTCAAAGAAAATATTTTAACTTCTGTATTACTGCCATTGTGTACTTGGAAGAGTATGTTTTAAATATGGGGAAAATGGCTGAGAAACAATGGAAATTAGAGACCCTCTTAGTCCATCCAATCAGCATTGTGCTTCTGAGCAAATGAGCATGCTCCTGCCTTCACCATACAAACTCTGTTACAGAAATTATTTTACAAGATTCCAAAGTAGATATGGACTCAACAAATCCCAGGAGCCCCAGCTCTGAGAATTTAACCAGATACTTCATTTTAAGGTTCTACATATATCTTTTAACAAAAAACTTTGTATGATTTCTAAACATGTGTAAGACGTTTACTAATGTTCTGGGTGGCTTCTGTAATTGCTATAAATGTGTCCAGCCATGGAACAAGTCATGATTCATCATTATCCATTTTTTCATTCATCAAATGCTGACCAGCAATCTTCATAATTGGTTTGTAGTGACCATTGATGAGCAAATTGGCTATTTACTTCTTTCAGGGTGTCAGAAGTAATTATGTACACAAGTAATGCTGCAGTTTAAAGAAGATTATAATAACGGTATTCATTATTAATTCATGGAATCTTTTAGCTGTTAATGGTGGCAGAGGAAGGTTCTGAGTAACAGAGAAAACCCTCTGTATGACTCACATGTTATGAGTAAATACACTTAGTTCTTGCCTGTCCTTCTGACTATGTATATTAATCCTCAGACTGTTTACATGTTTGGTTAATGAGGCTTTATTAACCTCAAAACTAGCGACTTAGCGCTGATCTCTATGTGAGTCCTATGCTAATAGCTGATTTATGATGTAATAATTAGTTGATAGTGGAAGTCTGCCCAGATGCACAAATACTGTCTTTGTGAAACAGGGGGTTGAATCAATTCTCTGTTTTGTAAAGTAAATACTATATAACTGATATCTAAGCCTTGTGCACTCTTTAGCAGGCTTACCTAGTATGATGCTTGTGTATTTACAAATACTCTTTTGTCGATATAATAAAATCTGTAGTTATCAGTTTTTGTGCTTTGGGGGAAGAAGGAAACGCTACACATTTATTTTTAATAAATACTTGTGCTTAATTCCAGGTTATTTTTTGTTTATAACATTTTATATGTATAACTCATTTATCTTTGCATAGTTTTAGTTATTAACGTTGGTCACTGGGTTACTGCCGTAGTTGGGCGAATTAGGTTCATGGATTATATTCCCTCTCTCATAGTCCCATAGACTGACTACTCTCTCTCTCTGTTGTCCCATAGACTGACTACTCTCTCTCTGTTGTCCCATAGACTGACTACTCTCTCTCTGTTGTCCCATAGACTGACTACTCTCTCTCTCTGTTGTCCCATAGACTGACTACTCTCTCTCTCTCTGTTGTCCCATAGACTGACTACTCTCTCTCTGTTGTCCCATAGACTGACTTCTCTCTCTCTGTTGTCCCATAGACTGACTACTCTCTCTCTCTCTCTCTCTCTCTCTCTCTCTGTTGTCCCATAGACTGACTACTCTCTCTCTCTCTCTCTCTCTCTGTTGTCCCATAGACTGTCTACTCTCTCTCTTTTGTCCCTTAGACTGTCTACTCTCTCTCTGTTGTCCCATAGACTGACTCTATATATATATATATATATATATATATTTTTTTTTTTAAATAAGGTTTTTATTGAGATTATTCAAAAATACAACTTTATGCATACATTCAGAAGTTGGGACATCTAATACTTGATATGGTACAATTATGTCAAACAGTAGAATACAAAGACAAGTAAATAACAACCTATTACTCACACCCAACTACTGAACTCCAGCAATGAACCTCCTTTTGTATTTCTATGTGTGAGTGTCCCCAAAACTGCAACAGGTCACTCATGGACCTATGATAATAGAAGTAGCTCAATAAGGGGGCTCTAATGACAAATACGGCCACTTTTGGACCTTAAGTAGTTAATTAAACATAACAAGAAACAAATGTTCTATGTTTTGCTCTGCCAATTAACAAATAGGGAAGTCACATTATGGGAGTGCACAACTACTACACAGGACACCGGGAAAGATATAGGCTAAGATCAGCCATTGCCCTAAGCTGTGGGGTCTTGATAGGTGTACTCTGACCCTTGAGTGGTGTTATATAGAATTAGGAGTGAGTTGCCAGCATTACCTTCGCTAGTATAGCTATCTACTACAGAACTAACCCTCCCAAACCACATTTGAACTCTCCGTCTCCCTCAAAGAGCATTAAAGGCACTTTAGAACCCCACAATCTCTAGAAGACTATAGTGCTAAACTGTTTATAGCATGCAGGTAGAGAGCATAGGAAAACACACATACGGGAGTAAATCATAGAAAATCAGGGTATGTACAATTAAACTAAGCAACATTAAAACGTTGATCTTGGCAGGTTAATTTAAAGTCCTGTGTAATAAAATGTTCCTGCGGTTGTAAAGCTCTGGACGTGCTCTCAGAGTAGGTAAGGGAGATTGAGAAGGAAAAAAGGGTGCACGACAGAGCAGTGTGTTCCACTTGTTTAGCCAATTCCGGATCGCAATTGGCAGTGACAGAGAGTCTCTGTGTATAGCGTTGTAAGGAGGAGAGCTTTCCACAAGACAGGTACTCCAGAGAGTTGAAGTGCATCTTGTAAGTGTTTGCCATCCACTATGGAAAAGGTAGCTACCCAACTCAGCCCCATATCCTTGTACCTGAGCAGTCGCCATGTTGTTTTCCGGTCGCTCCGCTGTGATCCAAAATCATTACCCCAGGTGCTATCCCTCCTTAGCCGCTGTATCATCTTGTGGGCTGTGGGAAGTGAGGGAGCAGTGCACAGTGACTTGGCCTGAAGGCCCGACAACTCCGCTGTGTCATCTGATGTGCTGGTCCGTGCATCGGGTTCCCCACGGCCCTGTGGCGCAATTGAGCTCTGATCGTGAGGGCACCTGCTCTTGTTAAGATCCAGCTCCAAACTATCTGCCATGTCGGGGCACACATTGTCTAGAGTGGTAAATTGCTCCATATTCCCCTTAGGTGAAGTGTCCCTAAAAGCAGTCGCTGGGAAAAGCAATGATATTTTGTAGGACAGCCTGATCGCAGTTGTTATTGCGTGTTCCAATTCTGTAACGGCTTCTAAAGCATCTCTCCTGTGCTCCATTATTCTACACATATACGAACACACAATAGATTGACTTTATGCAGCTCCTCAGGAAAGGGCAGATTAAGAGCAAGCCGCAAATAATACGTTTTTAAATGTTATCAAAGTTTTCGGTGTCTGAATTTGCCACGTAGGGCATTGGCTACACAATAGGTGCAGTAGTTGTGGGGACAAGAGAGGCTTCAAAAAATAGGGGAAGGCCTCAAACAATAAAGTCCGGTACTGAGGGCTGGGGAGCCACACCACGATCCAAGACCCTATCTCTTGGGTCAGGGCGTCCTCAGACAAACCTCTCCACCTGCTTAGATATGTTAATATCGAATTTTCAGCCCAAAATAAGAAGAAAGGTGGTGAAGGGCTCAGGAGCTGAAGCTCAGTGCAACCAGTGATGGCTGCTGCCCGGAAGTCCCCCCATATGTGTTTTATATATATATATTTATACATAGGTAGTTATACATACATACATACGTGCGCACACACACATGACTGTCAATAAATTAAAGGGATAGAAGAGTCAAAAATGAAATGTGCACGGGTGCATTTCAATTTGAAATAGAAGCATTTTGCAATATACTTACATTAGCAAAAATGCTTCTAGTAAACGTTATTATAGGTAAAAATTCCCAAATCCAGAATTCTGAAATCCAAACTTTTTAAGTAATATTGTTTTAATTAAAATTAGCAAAAATCACTATTTTCTTTCTATGTCTTTGGTTTGGCTTTTGTGTTCAAAATGCAAATAATAGTTTCTATTTCTTTAAAACAACAAATATTACCTTTCTGATAACAGTGCAGCACTACTTTTCTGAGGGTTGTATGTATAAAAAGTATTACAAATGATATAAAACTATATTTAGGTTACATGTATAAACTGTATTATAACATGTAAATATTGCCTAAATGACATAAGATTTTGTTGTTGACATTTGATGCCGTCCCCTCTCTAAATTGTTCCATTTTAAAGATGCAAATATTCTGAAATCCAAACCTTTTCCGGTCCCAAGCCGTTTGGGTAAAGGGTTTTCCACCTGTACTGTTTTCCACTGACGTACACACATATCCCTAAAAGGCCCATGCGCCAGTATTCAAACGCTATGCCCGCTCAGAGAGTCAGCAGTGGCTTGTATGACACAAATTGATTCTTTACACGCAATACACACCAGCGCCATCTCTCTGACCAGGAATGGTGTTTGAATACCGGTGCATGTGTGTATGCCACTGGAAACTAGCAATAACATGCACATTTCATTCATGTCATTTCTATCCCTTTAATGTTAAATTGTTATCTACCTTATTTGAATTTATGCATTTACATGGAGTATTATTATTTAGGTTTTTTTGGTTATTAAGCAGTTCCACACAGTTTCTGTGTCTAACATAGCAATACTTATGTTTTGTGACTTTTCATTTTTTAGGACCAGGAAGAAAACAAAGGAGCGACAAGTTGGCCAGAGTTTTACATCGACCAGTTGAATTTAATGGCAGCTGTAAGTAACTTATTGCCTCCTGATATTTGTAAGCACTGAGCCATTCTGACAAATTCATTTATAAATGTGCTAGCTCTGTATTAGCTTCTTTACATGATATTATATCTTACGGTATACAGCTGAATATAGAAACGTGAGAAACTGGCAGTATCGAGAGGATGATGGGAGCGAAATAGAAATTACTGTGTATGTTTTATACAGAGCTGTGTGCAGTTAACTTTTATAGCAGTATATTATAATGGGACACAAATATTATGCCAACTATACAATATAATTTATTGATTAGGAGAAGATAAAAATTACACTTTATAAAGTCGTAAAAAAAAATGGATCGTTAGTGACTCGTGTTTCAGAAACAAAATCAACATATGGACATTTCAGTGTGTGTGTGTGTGTTTTTAATTTCTATTAGTTTTGGTTTACCCTAGTAGCACCAGTTTACAAACTTATCCCAAACAGTAGAGAATAACCGTAGACAAAATAAGAAATTCAAACTTTCCTGCCCATTCTGGTCTAAATAATGCATAGGCATCCAACTTACATTGCTTGAAAAATGTAGAGACACCTAAACTGCTGCTTTACATAGATCTGCAGAAGAAATGCCCGAGTCAGATACACAGGAAATGGAAACTGACCCTTGTAGAGTATTAGAGTAAATATTTTACCTCAGAGGACCATGTGCCTTACTTGATAAAGTGAAATGATGTATCCATCTAGAAATGACTTCTTTTCTGGTGCATTTTCCTTGTGGAATCACAAATAGTAGGTCAGTTTGTCTCTATTGTTTCATCTAATCAGTATATATGTAAAGACGGAGAACTACATCCCAGGTGTACAGATCTGTCCCATTCACTGGCTTTTTATCAGGACATAATTATAGAAGTACAATACAGAGCCAATTTAAGTGGCAAGTTAGGAACTAGCGGGAGAGCCACCTTATCCTGATGTAAGACTAAATATAGTGAATATATTGGTTCTACAGATTAAACCCATCCTAGGGTACAGTGATCTATAGTCAAGCAGACCCATGCTTTATTGGATGCACCCAGAGGCGTAACTTGAAACTCCAGGGCCCCGGTGCAAGAATCCATGGGAAATCCTGAGAGGGGGGTCAATCAAATAAGAGCTCAGCCATCTACATATTTATGGGAGCTCTGTAATTTTTTTTTTTTTAGCCTTTCCAGAGACCGTGCTAACCTGTGTAGCGGCACAGCAAGCACACACCTAAGAAGAAGCATGCTCTGTGATTTATTGCTGTCTAAACGCTGCCTATGACGGTGGTATGCAATGTTTAGCAGCAGCTTAATAATAAAAAAAGTTTTTGCTAAAGGTAGCTGCCCGCCCCCCCCCCCCGAGGGAGGGACCTCCAGGGCCGGTCGCAGTCACAACCTCTGCATCCCCAGTGTAGTTCCGTCCCTGGATTCACCGCTGGGATAGTTGAGAGTAACTTTCCTATGAGTGTTATCCAAGTGCAGGCTGTTGGCATGGCGTAGAGATCTGGAATACTATACCAACTAGATCATGCTGACTGTTTTCTCCTCCTGCAGCACCACTGTATTAAAAAAAAAAAAACACAAGTTTAGCTGTGAATAAGGTCACTTACAGGCTAAACACCCACAGATATGTGCACCATGAAAAAAGGAAATTTATGCTTACCTGATAAATTGATTTCTTCTATGATACGACGAGTCCACGGATTCATCCTTTACTTGTGGGATATTATCCTCCTGCTAACAGGAAGTGGCAAAGAGCACCACAGCAGAGCTGTCTATATAGCTCCTCCCTTGACTCCACCCCCCAGTCATTCGACCGAAGGTATAGGAAGAAAAAGGAGAAACTAAAAGGTGCAGAGGTGACTGAAGTTTTAAACCAAAAAATATAATCTGTCTTAAATTGACAGGGCGGGCCGTGGACTCGTCGTATCATAGAAGAAATCAATTTATCAGGTAAGCATAAATTTCCTTTTCTTCTATAAGATACGACGAGTCCACGGATTCATCCTTTACTTGTGGGATACAATACCAAAGCTACAGGACACGGATGAACGGGAGGGACAAGACAGATACCTAAACAGAAGGCACCACTGCTTGAAGAACTTTTCTCCCAAAAATGGCCTCCGAAGAAGCAAAAGTATCAAATTTGTAAAATTTGGAAAAAGTATGAAGGGAAGACCAAGTCGCAGCCTTACAAATCTGTTCAACAGAAGCATCGTTTTTAAAAGCCCATGTGGAAGCCACCGCTCTAGTAGAATGAGCTGTAATTCTTTCAGGAGGCTGCTGTCCAGTAGTCTCGTATGCCAAACGGATGATGCTTTTCAGCCAAAAAGAAAGAGAGGTAGCCGTAGCTTTTTGACCTCTACGCTTTCCAGAATAGACAACAAACAGAGAAGATGTTTGACGGAAGTCCTTGGTCGCTTGCAAGTAAAACTTCAAGGCACGAACCACGTCCAAGTTATGTAACAGACGCTCCTTCTTAGAAGAAGGGTTAGGACACAGAGAAGGAACAACAATTTCCTGATTAATATTCTTATTTGAAACAACCTTAGGAAGGAATCCAGGTTTAGTACGCAAAACCACCTTATCAGAATGGAATATAAGATAAGGCGAGTCGCATTGTAACGCAGATAGCTCAGAAACTCTTCAAGCAGAAGAGATAGCTACTAAAAACAGAACTTTCCAAGATAGAAGTTTAATATCTATGGAATGCATGGGTTCAAACAGAACCTTTTGAAGAACATTTAGAACTAAATTCAAAGTCCATGGCGGAGCAACAGGTTTAAACACAGGCTTAATTCTAACCAAAGCCTGACAAAACGACTGAACGTCTGGGACATCTGCCAGACGCTTGTGTAGTAAGATTGACAAAGCAGAAATCTGTCCTTTTAAGGAACTAGCTGATAACCCCTTCTCCAATCCTTCTTGGAGAAAGGACAAAATCCTAGGAATCCTGATCTTACTCCATGAGTAGCCTTTGGATTCGCACCAATAAAGATATTTACGCCATATCTTATGATAAATTTTCCTAGTGACAGGCTTTCGAGTCTGAATCAAGGTATCAATGACCGACTCAGAGAATCCCTGCTTAGATAAAATCAAGAGTTCAATCTCCAGGCAGTCAGCCACAGAGAAACTAGATTTGGATGTTGGAACGGACCCTGAATGAGAAGGTCCTGTCTCAGTGGCAGTTTCCACGGTGGCAGAGATGACATTTCCACCAGGTCTGCATACCAAGTCCTGCGTGGCCACGTAGGCGCTATCAAGATTACTGAGGCCCTCTCCTGTTTGATTCTGGCAATCAGACGAGGTAGGAGAGGAAAAGGAGGAAACACATAAGCCAGGTTGAGCGACCACGGTACTGCTAGAGCATCTATCAGTACTGCTTGAGGATCCCTTGATCTGGACCCGTAACAAGGAAGCTTGGCATTCTGACTAGATGCCATCAGATCCAATTCTGGTGTGCCCCATTGATGAATCAATTGTGCAAACACCTCTGGATGGAGCTCCCACTCCCCTGGATGAAAAGTCTGACGACTTCCAAAATCCGCTTCCCAGTTCTCCACTCCTGGGATATATATTGCTGATAGATGGCAAGAGTGAGTCTCTGCCCATCGAATTATTTTGGAAACCTCTATCATCGCTAGAGAACTCCTTGTTCCCCCTTGATGATTGATATATGCTACAGTCGTGATATTGTCCGACTGGAATCTTATGAATTTGGCCGAAGCCAGCTGAGGCCACGCCTGAAGCGCGTTGAATATCGCTCTCAGTTCTAGAATATTTATTGGTAGTAGGGACTCCTCCTGAGTCCACACACCCTGAGCCTTCAGGGAATTCCAGACTGCACCCCAGCCCAAGAGGCTGGCGTCCGTCGTCACTATGACCCATGCTGGCCTGCAGAAGCACATTCCCTGGGACAGATGATCCTGTGACAACCGCCAAAGAAGAGAGTCTCTGGTCTCTAGATCCAGATTTATCCGCGGAGATAAATCCGCATAATCCCCATTCCACTGTCTGAGCATGCACAGTTGCAGTGGTCTGAGATGTAAGCGAGCAAACGGAACTATGTCCATTGCCGCTAGTCCAATTACCTCCATACACTGAGCCACTGATGGCCGAGGAATGGAATGAAGTGCTCGGCAAGTAGTTAAGATCTTTGATTTTCTGACCTCAGTCAGAAAAATGTTCATTTCCTCCGAGTCTATCAGAGTTCCTAGGAATGGAACTCTTGTCAGAGGAACAAGTGAACTCTTTTTTTATATTCACCTTCCACCCGTGAGTTCTTAGAAAAGCCAACACGATGTCCGTGTGAGATTTGTCTAGATGGTAAGTTGACGCCTGAATCAAAATATCGTCCAGATAAGGTGCCACTGCTATGCCCCGCGGCCTTAGAACCGCCAGAAGGGACCCTAGCACCTTTGTGAAAATTCTGGGAGCTGTGGCCAACCCGAAAGGAAGGGCCACAAACTGGTAAAGTTTGTCCAGGAAGGCGAACCTGAGGAACTGGTGATGATCTTTGTGGATAGGAATGTGAAGATACGCATCCTTCAAATCCACGGTGGTCATATATTGACCCTCCTGGATCATTGGTAAAATTGTTTGAATGGTCTCCATCTTGAAGGATGGGACTCTGAGAAATTTGTTTAGAGTTTTGAGATCTAAAATCGGTCTGAAGGTTCCCTCTTTTTTGGGAACCAGGAACAGATTGGAGTAAAACCCCTGCCCCTGTTCTACTTTTGGAACTGGGGAGATTACACCCATGGTATATAGGTCTTCTACACAGCGTAAGAACGCCTCTCTTTTTGTCTGGTTTATAGACAAACGTGAAAGATGAAATCTCCCCCTTGGGAGAGAATCTTTGAATTCTAGACGATACCCCTGGGTCACGATTTCTAATGCCCAGGAATCCTGAACGTCTCTTGCCCAAGCCTGAGTGGAGAGAGAAAGTCTGCCCCCTACTAGATCCGGTCCCGGATCGGGGGCTGCCCCTTCATGCTGTCTTGGTAGCAGCAGCAGCGGGCTTCTTGGCCTGTTTACCTTTATTCCAGGTTTGGTTAGGTCTCCAGACTGACTTGGATTGTGCAAAATTCCCCTCCTGCTTCGTGGCGGAGGAGGAAGTAGAGGGTCCACCTTTAAAGTTCCGAAAGGAACGAAAATTATTTTGTTTGGCCCTCAGTTTAACCGTCTTGTCCTGAGGAAGGGCATGGCCTTTACCTCCAGTAATGTCGGAAATGATCTCCTTCAGTTCAGGCCCGAATAGGGTCTTACCTTTGAAAGGAATAGCTAACAGCTTAGATTTTGATGACACATCAGCAGACCAAGACATGCGCTAAAATGGCAAAGCCTGCATTCTTTGCCGCTAATTTAGCCATTTGAAAAGCGGCATCTGTAATAAAAGAATTCGCTAGCTTGAGAGCCTTAATTCTATCCAAAATATCATCTAATGGGGTCTCAACCTTAAGAGACTCCTCTAGAGCCTCAAACCAAAAAGCTGCTGCAGTAGTTACAGGAACAATGCACGCTATAGGTTGTAGAAGAAAACCTTGATGAATAAACAATTTCTTTAACAGACCCTCTAATTTTTTATCCATAGGATATTTGAAAGCACAACTGTCCTCAATAGGTATAGTTGTACGCTTAGCCAGGGTAGAAATAGCTCCCTCCACCTTAGGGACCGTCTGCCAGGAATCCGAATGGTGTCAGATATGGGAAACATTTTCTTAAAAGTAGGAGGGGGAGAGAACGGAATGCCTGGTCTATCCCATTCCTTAGTAACAATGTCCGAAATTCTTCTAGGGACTGGAAAAACATTAGTGTAAGTAGGAACCTCTAGATATTTATCCATCTTACACAATTTCTCTGGTGGGATGACAATAGGGTCACAATCATCCAGAGTCGCTAAAACCTCCCTGAGTAACAAGCGGAGGTGTTCAAGCTTAAACATAAAGGCCGTCATATCTGAGTCTGTTTGAAGGAACAACTTTCCTGAATCAGAAAGTTCTCCCTCAGACAGCAATTCCCCCACCCCCAAATCAGAACACTGTGAGGATACATCAGAGATGGCCAATAAAGCATCAGAGGGCTCAGCATTTACTCTAATACCGGACCTACTGCGCTTACCCTGTAAACCAGGCAGTTTAAATAATACCTCTGTAAGGGTAGTAGACATAACTGCAGCCATATCTTGCAGGGTGAAAGAATTAGACGCACTAGAAGTACTTGGCGTCGCTTGGGTGGGCGTTAAAGGTTGTGACACTTGGGGAGAAGTAGATGGCATAACCTGATTCTCTTCTGACTGAGAATCATCCTGAGACATACATTTATCAGCTAAAATATGTTCTTTGCAATGTAAGGCCCTTTCAGTACATGAGGGACACATTTGAAGTGGGGGTTCCACAATGGCTTCTAAACACATGGAACACTGGCTTTCCTCAATGTCAGACATGTTAAAACAGGCTAGTAATGACCACAAACAGACTTGAAAGCACTTTATTTTGTGAAAAAATAACAATCTGAAAAAAACGGTACTGCGCCTTTAAGAGAAAAAAAGCATACAATTTTCCAAAACTGCTTTAAAATGAGAAAATTATCACAATTTTATGATAAATGCATCCCAACTTGTCAGCTAAGCTTGCCCCACAAGGAAAGGAATACTTAACCCCTAAGTATAAAAAACGTTGTGCTAAAAAAACGTTATATTTAAACAAAAACACCCCCTGCACCTCGCCACAGCCCTGCTGTGGCGCCTACCTGCCCTCAGGGGTCTGCAAAATCGGATTAACCCTTTGATTAGGCCCAAACTGTCCTGAAAGGCCCACCGGAGTTGGAGCTTGCTGCCTGCCTGGGAAAAACAACTGCGCAACTGAGGCGCGAAAATAGGCCCTGCCCATCTCACTCGATGTCTCACAGCCTTAACAATAACCGCACCAGAGCGGTCTAAAACCTAGCCATGTGGGTTCATATACCCATCTAAGTGAAGCCATGTGTACCCTCCATTAAAATAAAGTCAAAACATTTGCCACAAAAAACGTTATCTTTAATTCCCAACATAGAAACATTTGCCCACAAACATCATATCATCAGTGTCAACCATTTTTTTATAGCCCAATATACAGGTCCAGTAATACCCCTCTCTATACATTAGGATTACTGCTTACCCTTTCCCTCATGGGGATACTGTCAGCCAATTCTGAAATAACACAGTCTCTCCAGAAAAAAATGACTGAACATACCTCAATGCTTGTAGCATGAAAAACGTTCCTCACACTGAAGTTTCTTAAGTACTCCTCAGCCATTCTGTGGGAACTACTCTGGATCTTAGTAACAACTGATAAGATCATCAGTCTCCAGGCAGAAGTCTTCATCCATCTGCTGCCTGGGAAAAAATAGCACTTAATCGGTACCATTTAAAATAAAAAAGTCTTGCTTGAAGAAAATAAAAACGAACATTTTATCACCTCTTTCACTTTACCCTTCCTATTACTTAGAGTAGGCAAAGAGAATGACTGGGGGGTGGAGTCAAGGGAGGAGCTATATAGACAGCTCTGCTGTGGTGCTCTTTGCCACTTCCTGTTAGCAGGAGGATAATATCCCACAAGTAAAGGATGAATCCGTGGACTCGTCGTATCTTATAGAAGAAAGTATGACCGATAGGGTTTCAATACTCACTCAGAAGATTAAACTGACACAAAACCATACCCATAAAATGTGCAATACACTAATGCCAACACCTCTCTGTGTGTGTACCGGGGTACCCTTCTGTAGCCAGATAACCTCATGAATGACATGCTCTGTAGTGCAATTTTCTTCGTTCTCTTGGTATCTTTATTTGAAAAAGCAGGAATGTAAGCTTACGAGTCAGCCTATTTTTGGTTCAGAACCCTGGGTAGTGCTTGCTGATTGGTGGCTACCCAGATGCTGAACCAAATATGGGCCGGCTCGTAAGCTTTTTCAAATAAAGATACCAAGAGAACGAAGAAAAAAATGATAATAGAAGCAAACTAGGAAGCTGCTTAAAATTGCATGCTCTATCTGAATCATGAAAGAAAAAATTTGGGTTCAGTATCGCTTTAAGTGAATTTGTAACCTTGCTCCTCCTTACATGCTGCACATTGATTGCTTGATCAGTGTAGAAGTTAATTTATATTTTTTGATTTATTGACTTTCCAGAAAACATAGTGATCTTAAGATGTAATAGGAGCCAACATTCAGATCGGCGTGTACAACTATACTGTTATAAAATTACCCTCTTTCTCTTGTTATCCTTAGTTAAAAAAAATAAAAAATTATGAGAGCATACTGAGGTAGTGTTTCAGAGAGTGCATTTTTTTTAAAGGGACACATTGACATTTTTATGTGTAATGAAACTATTTTGCAATATAGTTTCATTATTTATTTTGCCTCCTTTTTATGTAATTTAGCTGTGAAAGTTGAGGGTTTTCTTATTCAGAACATGAAATGCATCCTGCTGACTTGCCAAGGCTAACCCTGCTACACATTTGCCCCTAATTGATTTTAAATGCAAAACAACATTATGTAAATGCTATGAATACAATTCTAAGGACACATACAAAATTTACAAAGAAGAAAGAGAATTTCATTTTTATAAAAGCTAAAGTATAATATTGACTTCCACGTCTCATCGCATGCTTATAAAACATTTTCTTTAGCATGTGGATCTTTTGTAATGCAGTGATTCATTTCTGATTAATATATACAGTGTATAAATGAGTTAAATGGCTCCTTAACTCTAAAACCTGATGTTAATATTTCTGTTCTTTTTTCTGTGATCTCTGCCATTATATATAAAGCTGTCATTTCCTCTCACTATATGAGTGTGCCGCTGCTTATCTCATTCTGCTGACTGGCTGCGCAGCTGTCTGACAACTGTGGTGGAAACTGGCCAGGTGCATATCTCAGATACAAGGAATATTTCCTAATAACATTTGAGATAACAAGGGGGTGGTGTCCTGTAACAAACGGATGCTTTGCCGCTAACGTGCACATAGTGTGAGCGCTCATGAGTAACAGTTGGGCATTCCTCGTTATTAACCCTTTCATTGCTGAGAAGTAAGTGGTGTGACCATTTAGGAAACGGGCATCTCACTTTTGTCTCAGTATGTCCTTGTCCTGTTTGTGAGTAGTAGGAGGTTTAGAAAGAGTCTGTTATTGGTATAACAGTCTTTTGCCTGCCCCCCCAAGTATCAATAAATCAGAGAAGTCAGATGTGAAATCCCTGCAGCAAACCATCCATTTGTCTTCTAAATGCAGTGCAGATGGGCTTTAGCTGCCAGCGAGTGGGAGTTTTATACCATTACATGCATACGCTGGACATCACGTAATACTGAGGAGAGTTCCCAGAGGCTGTAATGCACATATATGTCTATATGTGTGTACATCTATATTAATGCGTTTATATGTGTATATATGATATATATGACTATAAATACATATATACACACGTATAAATACATACATTTATAGACATATATCTATATACATACAAATACATATTTAGCAATGTATATGTATGTGTCTCAATATTAAAGCCCTTTGGCAGCCGATATCTCGTATCTTTGAGCCCTTATAACCTTTTTGTGCAATATTTTTTTTATAATTTTTATTAGACAGTGTTAATATGAGTGTAAGTGTACTTTGTAATGTATTTTGGAAGTGTTTTTGTGCAAGTTTTTTGTTTCAGAAAACAGTTAACCACAACTCTGAGATTGCGGTAAGGATTGAAGCGTAAATGGTGATTGAGCAATTGCGATTTTGCCCAACTTGTAATATCAGCGCAATGAAAAAGGCTTGTGAAAACACGATATCACTTGCACAAAACCATTTGCGCCTCACTTGTAATCTAGCCCTATGTGCTTAACCTGCGCAAAGGGATTAAACACCTAGGTAAAGTACTGCTAGAGAACCACAAAGGGCTGCTACTCCTGAGTGGGAAACTGAAACTGACCAAATCGGCAGCTGTAGTCACGTGACCCAACTGTGCAGCTGCGGCAGCAGCAGTTTCCACTCAAGATAAGCAATTTTCTGCTGCTCTTGAATGACACTTTAACTATGTGTTTGACTGGTTTTGGGGTTAAACATATGGCACTGCAGGGTCGATGGCGAATAAATGCATGTTATTTTTTTCCACTATAATGGCCCTTTAAATGACTTCATATAAGTAACTGTAAGCAATAAGTAGCAATCATTTATATATAACAGTACTTTAAAGTATTCAAAAAAGTGTTTCCCCCCCCGAATTAAAACACTAAATTGCTAAATATATTTACGTACAAAAAAAGACGTTTTATAAGCATTTAAGACTCATTTTTCTTGCTAAATTTGCATTATTTTGCAATCCACGGACATACACATTGAAAAGCCTATTGGTTGTTTTTTTTCTGTGGACAATTTGGGACATATATTAATGACCTCCTGTACTGATTAAGCAATCACTGTGTACTATGTGGCAGGATTAGAATCCAAAATCCTGCTGGAACCACTCTAGTCTCTCTGGGGTCAGTGAAATAAAACAATATTTAGATTTAAATTGCACGAAAACACCAGCAATATATAGTTAAACATTTTAGGGAGAACCTCCCTGTAACCAAATCTGCAATTCCTGTGAAATAATATGACACCTATTCACTGAGATTTGGAAAGATTCCTTCTGCTTTATTACATTTTTAAACACCTTTTGTTTTTGTATAAAAATTCAGCTTTTTCCCACGCTCCCTGCAGAGGCCAAAAAGCAAAATCTAGAACCATAAAATGCTGCAAATTGCCTAAACAACTAGTTTCTAACTGGACACATAGGTTAGCCAATGACAATCGGTATATTTATACAGCCACCAATCAGCAGATGGAACCTAGGTTCTTTGCTATTCCTGAGCTTACCTAGATAAACCTTTCAGCAAAGGATAACAAGAGAAGGAAACAAATTAAATAACAGAAGTAATTATGACTTTACTGTTCCTTTAAGTTTACACAAAAGCAAGAGGGGTTTTAGGTCCTTGACTGAAAATTGTCAGTTCTATTTAAAAAAAAAACAAAAAACAAATAATTGACATTCAGGTGCAATATTTCAATTGGACACTGAAGAAAATGACTTAAAATGGGGATCATTTTGTAGATAGAATGTAACTCAATGACTAAACGAAGCTGTGAGGGATCAGTTAGCTGATTAAAGATGTAGAAAAAATGCTAATTGGCTAATTAAAATGGTTTAAAAGGTATAAATGATAGATTAGAATGTGCTCGGATGTAGTCTCACTGTGTGCACTATTCTCTCACTGTCATTGCTGGTCTTAACAAAAACCAAATTGTAATTTACAATATTTCTAGTCTAAGGTGTGTGCCCAGCTACCTCCAAGCCAGTTAAATGGATGAAAATCCATGTGTGATGAAAGGGACACATTGCACCTTTTTTATAAAATAAGGTACAAAAAACAACATTGTAACAAAACAAAAAGTAAAATCTGTATATAACATGGATTAACCCACTGGCTGCCAGAGAGGGCAGCTATGAATTGCTATGTAATTTATTTATTTTTTATTGAGCATCTATTTCAGACATTGATTAACACCATCACTGTCAGACGGTCACTACAGTGTTTTTTTCCGTCTAACATCTATATAAGATATTATGTCTTATACCCCTTTGCTGCCGTGCATTGACCTGCAGTGTACGGCAATCAGTGGGTTAATGAGTTTGGGTTTTGCCTGTCTCTGCTCAGTATTGCATGGAAGACACAGCACACATGACATCATCAATTAGATATTCCTGTAGGGCAGATTACGCCTTTGTCGGAGAGATGACAGCTGTCAAAGGGCATTACTGCTAGACTGGTCTCACAAACGCATGGCGAGCGGAACAAAGCCCTTTTAGTTTTAATTGAAACTTAACTGTAGTGTCCTGACTTGTTTTTTTCTTCTTTTTTAAAAAAATATGAAACACATACATTTATTTAAAACTGTTATAGACTTTAAACCCTTATTTAATTTGCCATAAATCTTCAATTATGGATAGGAAACAAATGCACTTGCGTTATTTTACCTGCCTTTTGTATATTATACCTCTGAAAGCTGTGGGATTTTTTTGGCACTGCTGGACTGTATATAACAGATTACTAATCCCGCAGCATGCTACACAGTGATTGTTTGTTTATATGCAACATTTAATTGCTGACCTATACTTTTGCACCACAACCTTTTTTTCATATGATTATTTTTGATACAAAAGAACCAAATCATGAACTTAAAGGGACAGTATACACCAATTTTCCTGTAACTGCATGTAATAGACACAACAGAATAATATGCACAGATACTGATCTAAAAATCCAGTATAAAACTGTTTAAAAACTTACTTAGAAGCTTCCAGTTTAGCTCTGTTTTAAAGGTTGCTGGAACACCCACTGTAAGTGGGAAATAAGACACTCCCCCCCCTCCTCCCCCTTCTTTTGCATATGAAAAGACTCTTTACACAAACAGAAGGAAGCTGGAGTAGGTATACAACGGTATTCTCCTAAAACATTGGGGCTTGGTTAGGAGTCTGAAAATCAAAGCAATGTTATTTAAAAATAAGCCAAACTATCCATTAAAAAAACAACAAAAAAACTTTATGGGCTTCATAAATAGATCATCTGCAAAAAAATGTATGCAAAGAAAAAACAAGTGTATAATGTCCCTTTAAAGGGACATTAAACACTTTGAGCTGGTAATATAAAATGATAAATCTTATATATAAAAAAACTCTGCAATATACTTACATTATTTATTTTGTCTGCTTTTCCTGTAATTCCTTTCTTAAATTGCGAGCTTTTCAGTTCCTGTTAGAAGTGAAAGTGAAGAACACTTAGTTATATTCCACACAGCCATTGGCTGCACACTCTAGTGACCTATTTATAACTGTCCCTAATTGGCCACAGCAGAGAAGGTAACCTAAGTTACAACATGACAGCTCTCATTGTTTTATAGACACTAAAACTTTACATTTATTTTGTCAATATTTAAACAGCTAATGAAACTTTAAAAAATACATCTATATGTTATACTCAGACTAATCTTTTCTTTGAATACATCATTCTGTCTAGCATTTATATACAGTTTAATGTCCCTTTATCTGAATCATGAAAGTTTAACAACTTTCCAAATTACTTTGATTATCCAATTTGCTTTGTTCTCCTTGTATCCTTTTTTGAACAGCATAGGAGTAGCAGTGCTCTGGGAGCTAGCTGCTTATTGGTGGCTGCACATATGTGCCTGTACTGGTTGGTTCATCTGATGTGTTCAGCTAGCTCTCAGTAGTGCATTGCTGCTCCTTCAACAAAGGATACCAAGAAAATGAAGTAAATTTGATTATAGAAGTGAATTGGAGAGTTGTTTAAAATAGTTTGCTGTGACTGAATCATCAAATAAAACAAAATTGGGGTTTTAAGTCCCTTTAAAGATAATAGGGACATTTTAACATCAGAAGTTTATAAAGTAGCTGTAATGCTGAGAAAACAACTTGAATCCACTTTTATTTGATAGAAACACAAAACTTTTCCACAAATTGCTTCAATAATCTGCACATTATTTAACAGAGTGCTGCATGCAACAGATGGAGTAATTATGATATTCAGATTGTTTAGCAATAAGTTAAAGCTCTGATTCATTTTTGTCTATTTTATATATATGTTGTTTGTTTTGTTTTCCATTTTATAAAGTTCTCAGGCAGAACTAAAAATATATTATTGTCATGGATCCCATCGTGTGTGGCGCACAGCCTGTAGTCTGAATGTGCTATCAGTGGAGCACAGCCTGTAGTCTGAATGTGCTATCAGTGGCGCACAGCCTGTAGTCTGAATGTGCTATCAGTGGCACACAGCCTGTAGTCTGAATGTGCTATCAGTGGCACACAGCCTGTAGTCTGAATGTGCTATCAGTGGCGCACAGCCTGTAGTCTGAATGTGCTATCAGTGGCGCACAGCCTGTAGTCTGAATGTGCTATCAGTGGCGCACAGTCTGTAGTCTGAATGTGCTATCAGTGGTGCACAGCCTGTAGTCTGAATGTGCTATCAGTGGTGCACAGCCTGTAGTCTGAATGTGCTATCAGTGGTACACAGTCTGTAGTCTGAATGTGCTATCAGTGGCGCACAGCCTGTAGTCTGAGTGTGCTATCAGTGGCGCACAGCCTGTAGTCTGAATGTGCTATCAGTGGTACACAGTCTATAGTCTGAATGTGCTATCAGTGGTACACAGTCTGTAGTCTGAATGTGCTATCAGTGGCGCACAGCCTGTAGTCTGAGTGTGCTATCAGTGGCGCACAGCCTGTAGTCTGAATGTGCTATCAGTGGCGCACAGCCTGTAGTCTGAATGTGCTATCAGTGGCACACAGCCTGTAGTCTGAATGTGCTATCAGTGGTGCACAGCCTGTAGTCTGAATGTGCTATCAGTTGCACACAGCCTGTAGTCTGAATGTGCTATCAGTGGCACACAGCCTGTAGTCTGAATGTGCTATCAGTGGCACACAGTCTGTAGTCTGAATGTGATCAGTGGCACACAGCCTGTAGTCTGAATGTGCTATCATTGGCACACAGTCTGTAGTCTGAATGGGCTATCAGTGGCTCACAGTCTGTAGTCTGAATATGCTATCAGTGGCACGCAGCCTGTAGTTTGAATGTGCTATCAGTGGCGCGCAGCCTGTAGTTTGAATGTGCTATCAGTGGCGCACAGCCTGTAGTCTGAATGTGCTATCAGTGGCACACAGCCTGTAATCTGAATGTGCTATCAGTGGCGCACAGCCTGTAGTCTGAATGTGCTATCAGTGGCGCACAGCCTGTAGTCTGAATGTGCTATCAGTGGTACACAGTCTGTAGTCTGAATGTGCTATCAGTGGTACACAGTCTGTAGTCTGAGTGTGCTATCAGTTGCACACAGCCTGTAGTCTGAATGTGTTATCAGTTGCACACAGTCTGTAGTCTGAATGTGTTATCAGTTGCACACAGTCTGTAGTCTGAATGTGCTATCAGTTGCACACAGTCTGTAGTCTGAATGTGCTATCAGTGGCACACAGCCTGTAGTCTGAATGTGCTATCAGTTGCACACAGTCTGTAGTCTGAATGTGCTATCAGTGGCACACAGCCTGTAGTCTGAATGTGCTATCAGTTGCACACAGTCTGTAGTCTGAATGTGCTATCAGTTGCACACAGTCTGTAGTCTGAATGTGCTATCAGTGGCACACAGCCTGTAGTCTGAATGTGCTATCAGTGGCACACAGTCTGTAGTCTGAATGTGCTATCAGTGGCACACAGTCTGTAGTCTGAATGTGCTATCAGTGGCACACAGCCTGTAGTCTGAATGTGCTATCAGTTGCACACAGCCTGTAGTCTGAATGTGCTATCAGTTGCACACAGCCTGTAGTCTGAATGTGCTATCAGTTGCACACAGTCTGTAGTCTGAATGTGCTATCAGTTGCACACAGTCTGTAGTCTGAATGTGCTATCAGTGGCACGCAGCCTGTAGTCTGAATGTGCTATCAGTGGCACACAGTCTGTAGTCTGAATGGGATATCAGTGGCTCACAGTCTGTAGTCTGAATGTGCTAACAGTGGCACGCAGCCTGTAGTCTATATAACAGTATTAGTAGTGGCACAGCCTGTAGTCTATATTACAGTATTAGTAGTGGCACAGCCTGTAGTCTATATAATGGTATTAGTAGTGGCGCAGCCTGTAGTCTATATAACGGTATTAGTAGTGTCACGCAGCCTGTAGTCTATATAAAGGTATTAGTAGTGGCACACAGCCTGTAGTCTGAATGTGCTATCAGTGGCACACAGCCTGTAGTCTGAATGTGCTATCAGTGGCACACAGCCTGTAGTCTGAATGTGCTATCAGTGGCACACAGCCTGTAGTCTGAATGTGCTATCAGTGGCACACAGTCTGTAGTCTGAATGTGCTGTCAGTGGCACACAGTCTGTAGTCTGAATGCGATATCAGTGGCACACAGCCTGTAGTCTGAATGTGCTATCAGTGGCACACAGCCTGTAGTCTGAATGTGCTATCATTGGCACACAGTCTGTAGTCTGAATGGGCTATCAGTGGCTCACAGTCTGTAGTCTGAATATGCTATCAGTGGCACGCAGCCTGTAGTTTGAATGTGCTATCAGTGGCACACAGTCTGTAGTCTGAATGGGCTATCAGTGGCACGCAGCCTGTAGTCTATATAACAGTATTAGTAGGGGCACAGCCTGTAGTCTATATAACAGTATTAGTAGTGTCACGCAGCCTGTAGTCTATATAAAGGTATTAATAGTGGCACAGCCTGTAGTCTATATAACGGTATTAGTAGTGGCACACAGCCTGTAATCTATATAAAGGTATTAGTAGTGGCACAGCCTGTAGTCTATATAACGGTATTAGTAGTGGCACACAGCCTGTAATCTATATAAAGGTATTAGTAGTGGCACAGCCTGTAGTCTATATAACAGTATTAGTAGTGGCACAGCCTGTAGTTTATATAACGGTATTAGTAGTGTCACGCAGCCTGTAGTCTATATAAAGGTATTAGTAGTGGCACAGCCTGTAGTCTATATAACAGTATTAGTAGTGGCACAGCCTGTAGTCTATATAAAGGTATTAATAGTGGCACAGCCTGTAGTCTATATAACGGTATTAGTAGTGGCACACAGCCTGTAGTCTATATAAAGGTATTAGTAGTGGCACAGCCTGTAGTCTATATAACGGTATTAGTAGTAGCGCAGCCTGTAGTCTATATAACGGTATTAGTAGTGTCACGCGGCCTGTAGTCTATATAAAGGTATTAGTAGTGGTACACAGCCTGTAGTCTATAACAGTATTAGTAGTGGCACAGCCTGTAGTCTATATAAAGGTATTAGTAGTGGCACAGCCTGTAGTCTATATAAAGGTATTAGTAGTGCCACAGCCTGTAGTCTATATAAAGGTATTAGTAGTGGCACAGCCTGTAGTCTATATAAAGGTATTAGTAGTGGCACAGCCTGTAGTCTATATAAAGGTATTAGTAGTGGCACGCAGCCTGTAGTCTATATAAAGGTATTAGTAGTGGCACGCAGCCTGTAGTCTATATAAAGGTATTAGTAGTGGCACGCAGCCTGTAGTCTATATAACGGTATTAGTAGTGTCACGCAGCCTGTAGTCTATATAACGGTATTAGTAGTGGCACGCAGCCTGTAGTCTATATAACGGTATTAGTAGTGGCACGCAGCCTGTAGTCTATATAACGGTATTAGTAGTGGCACGCAGCCTGTAGTCTATATAACGGTATTAGTAGTGGCACAGCCTGTAGTCTATATAACGGTATTAGTAGTGGCACAGCCTGTAGTCTATATAACGGTATTAGTAGTGGCACAGCCTGTAGTCTATATAATGGTATTAGTAGTGGCACACATCCTGTAGTCTATATAACGGTATTAGTAGTGGCACATCCTGTAGTCTATATAACGGTATTAGTAGTAGAACACAGCCTGTAATCTATATAACAGTATTAGTAGTGGCACAGCCTGTAATCTATATAACGGTATTAGTAGTAGAACACAGCCTGTAATCTATATAACAGTATTAGTAGTAGAACACAGCCTGTAATCTATATAACAGTATTAGTAGTGGCACAGCCTGTAATCTATATAACAGTATTAGTAGTAGAACACAGCCTGTAGTCTATATAACGGTATTAGTAGTAGAACACAGCCTGTAATCTATATAACGGTATTAGTAGTAGAACACAGCCTGTAATCTATATAATGGTATTAGTAGTAGAACACAGCCTGTAGTCTATATAACGGTATTAGTAGTAGAACACAGCCTGTAATCTATATAACGGTATTAGTAGTAGAACACAGCCTGTAGTCTATATAACGGTATTAGTAGTAGAACGCAGCCTGTAATCTATATAACGGTATTAGTAGTAGAACACAGCCTGTAATCTATATAACGGTATTAGTAGTAGAACGCAGCCTGTAGTCTATATAACGGTATTAGTAGTGGCACAGCCTGTAGTCTATATAACGGTATTAGTAGTGGCACAGCCTGTAGTCTATATAACGGTATTAGTAGTGGCACAAACTGTAGTCTATATAACAGTATTAGTAGTGGCACAGCCTGTAGTCTATATAACGGTATTAGTAGTGGCACAGCCTGTAATCTATATAACAGTATTAGTAGTAGAACGCAGCCTGTAATCTATATAACAGTATTAGTAGTAGAACGCAGCCTGTAATCTATATAACGGTATTAGTAGTAGAACACAGCCTGTAATCTATATAACGGTATTAGTAGTAGAACACAGCCTGTAATCTATATAACGGTATTAGTAGTAGAACACAGCCTGTAATCTATATAACAGTATTAGTAGTAGAACGCAGCCTGTAATCTATATAACAGTATTAGTAGTAGAACGCAGCCTGTAATATAGATTACAGGCTGTGTTCTACTACTAATACCGTTATATAGATTACAGGCTGCGTTCTACTACTAATACTGTTATATAGATTACAGGCTGCGTTCTACTACTAATACTGTTATATAGATTACAGGCTGTGTTCTACTACTAATACCGTTATATAGATTACAGGCTGTGTTCTACTACTAATACCGTTATATAGATTACAGGCTGTGTTCTACTACTAATACCGTTATATAGACTACAGGCTGTGCCACTACTAATACCTTTATATAGACTACAGGCTGTGCCACTACTAATACCGTTATATAGATTACAGGCTGTGCCACTACTAATACCGTTATATAGACTACAGGCTGTGCCACTACTAATACCGTTATATAGATTACAGGCTGCGTTCTACTACTAATACCGTTATATAGATTACAGGCTGCGTTCTACTACTAATACCGTTATATAGATTACAGGCTGTGTGCCACTACTAATACTGTTATATAGATTACAGGCTGTGTTCTACTACTAATACCGTTATATAGATTACAGGCTGTGTTCTACTACTAATACCGTTATATAGACTACAGGCTATGCCACTACTAATACCTTTATATAGACTACAGGCTGTGCCACTACTAATACCGTTATATAGATTACAGGCTGTGCCACTACTAATACCGTTATATAGACTACAGGCTGTGCCACTACTAATACCGTTATATAGATTACAGGCTGCGTTCTACTACTAATACCGTTATATAGATTACAGGCTGTGTTCTACTACTAATACCGTTATATAGATTACAGGATGTGTTCTACTACTAATACAGTTATATAGATTACAGGCTGTGTTCTACTACTAATACCGTTATATAGATTACAGGCTGTGTTCTACTACTAATACCGTTATATAGATAACGGTATTAGTAGTAGAACACAGCCTGTAATCTATATAACTGTATTAGTAGTAGAACACATCCTGTAATCTATATAACGGTATTAGTAGTAGAACACAGCCTGTAATCTATATAACGGTATTAGTAGTAGAACGCAGCCTGTAATCTATATAACGGTATTAGTAGTGGCACAGCCTGTAGTCTATATAACGGTATTAGTAGTGGCACAGCCTGTAATCTATATAACGGTATTAGTAGTGGCACAGCCTGTAGTCTATATAAAGGTATTAGTAGTGGCATAGCCTGTAGTCTATATAACGGTATTAGTAGTAGAACACAGCCTGTAATCTATATAACGGTATTAGTAGTAGAACACAGCCTGTAATCTATATAACAGTATTAGTAGTGGCACACAGCCTGTAATCTATATAACGGTATTAGTAGTAGAACGCAGCCTGTAATCTATATAACGGTATTAGTAGTGGCACAGCCTGTAGTCTATATAACGGTATTAGTAGTGGCACAGCCTGTAATCTATATAACGGTATTAGTAGTGGCACAGCCTGTAGTCTATATAAAGGTATTAGTAGTGGCACAGCCTGTAGTCTATATAACGGTATTAGTAGTAGAACACAGCCTGTAATCTATATAACGGTATTAGTAGTAGAACACAGCCTGTAGTCTATATAACAGTATTAGTAATGGCACAGCCTGTAGTCTATATAACGGTATTAGTAGTGGCACAGCCTGTAGTCTATATAACGGTATTAGTAGTAGAACGCAGCCTGTAATCTATATAACAGTATTAGTAGTAGAACACAGCCTGTAATCTATATAACGGTATTAGTAGTAGAACGCAGCCTGTAATCTATATAACGGTATTAGTAGTAGAACGCAGCCTGTAATCTATATAACGGTATTAGTAGTAGAACGCAGCCTGTAATCTATATAACGGTATTAGTAGTAGAACGCAGCCTGTAATCTATATAACGGTATTAGTAGTAGAACGCAGCCTGTAATCTATATAACGGTATTAGTAGTAGAACGCAGCCTGTAATCTATATAACAGTATTAGTAGTAGAACGCAGCCTGTAATCTATATAACGGTATTAGTAGTAGAACGCAGCCTGTAATCTATATAACAGTATTAGTAGTAGAACGCAGCCTGTAATCTATATAACGGTATTAGTAGTAGAACGCAGCACATAAGCCCCTGGTGGCCCTATACATCAGGCAGGGTTACTGTATCTCATAAGTTTCAATTCTGCTTGAATGAAAAATATTCTTTTCTCTTTGTAGAGAAGAACGTTGCTGGCAATGGAGAAAGAAGATGAAGACGAACGCAGCAAAACTATAGAAAGTCTGAAGACTGCGCTGAGAACAAAACCAATGAGGCAATTGCTTGTTCTTTATACTGTTTGTTTATCGGTTTTCATGACCAGTGCATTGTTTCTTTAAAGGGACAGTAAGGTCAAAACTAAACTTAAACGGATTGGACAGATAATGTCATTTAAACACCATCCTTTGTCAATGCATAATCCTAGGTGAGCTTAGGAGCGTGCACGTGTCTTTAGCCATCTGTCAGCAGTTTGCAACATTGTTTATAGCAATTTTATACATAATTACAAACAATCTTCTATAGAGTGCTAGACACATGCATGCTCCTAAGCTCCTATAAGCCTGCCTAGGTTTATTTTCAACAAAGTATACCAAGAGAACAAAGCAATTTTGTTAATAGAACTAAAATGGAAAGTCATTCAAAATTGTATGCATGTGCCTTGTATATATGTCAAATTGTGCACAAGGCACATGCACATACCTGAGCCTACCTCCGTATGCTCACTTGGAAAGCAGCTAAGTTTCAACAAGACAAGTAAATTGGAAAGTTTTTAAAATTCTACACTCTATAAATAATAAGATTAATTTTGAGTTCTATGTCCCTTTAAAGACCATAGGTTATTTTATATACGTTATCATCGTTTTTCCCCTTATAACCATTTCCTATTTGTCTGTTTCACAGGTTTGTAACCAGATTTATAGATTTGGACGGGTTAACGTGTATCTTGAACTTCCTAAAACACATGGACTATGAAATTGCAGAGTCACAGATACATACCTCTCTCATTGGCTGCATCAAGGCGCTAATGAACAACTCTCAGGGACGGGCGCATGTTCTGGCCCATTCTGAGAGCATCAATGTGATTGCTCAGAGTCTCGCCACAGAGAATATAAAAACGAAAGTAGCGGTGCTTGAAATCATGGGAGCCGTGTGCTTGGTTCCTGGAGGTCATAAAAAGGTTTTAGAAGCCATGTTGCACTACCAGAAATACGCCAGTGAACGGACACGCTTCCAGGTGCTTACTAGATTTTTTTTCCCCCTATAATAGGTTAACCAACCTTCTAGTAGTTTTGCTAAATAGGGCTTCTGTATAACATTATTGTGTTTATATATAATGCCATGTGGCGCATTGTGGGGTTTTGTGTCTTTCCAGCTAGGAATTCTGGGAGTTATTGTACTTAAATGCATAATAATTGTTGCCATATTATACTATTATATTGCCCACATTTCTCAACAAGAAAGAGCAGCATCATATTGCCATGGGACAATGCTTCCTCCAACATTCAGTGTTTTATGCAAACTTGAGGAATGATGTTGCTTTTCTCTCCTAATAGAACAAACTGTACTCCTGGCAGAGTAAAAAAAAAGCTGTTGATGTGGTTTTCTTTTTTTATTGTTTAACTTCATACACTGACATACTGACATACATACTGACATACATACATGCATACTGACATACATACATACTGACATACATACTGACATACATACTGACATACACACTGACATACACACTGACATACACACTGACATACACACTGACATACACACTGACATACACACTGACATACACACTGACATACACACTGACATACATACTGACATACTGACATACACACTGACATACATACATACACACTGACATACATACATACATACTGACATACATACATACTGACATACATACTGACATACATACATACATACTGACATACATACATACACACTGACATACATACTGACATACATACATACTGACATACATACTGACATACATACATACATACATACTGACATACAGACATACTGACATACATACATACACACTGACATACATACACACTGACATACATACATACATACGCACTGACATACATGCATACATACACTCTGACATAGATACTGATACATACACACTGACATACATACATACATACTGATAGATACATACATACACACTGACATACATACATACTGATACATACATACACACTGACATGCATACATACTGATACATACTGACATACATACATACACACTGACATACATACTGATACATACATACATACACACTGACATACATACATACATACAAACTGACATACATACATACACACTGACATGCATGCATACTGATACATACATATATACACACTGACATACATACATACATACGCACTGACATACATACATACTCACTGACATGCATGCATACTCATACATACATACATACATACATACATACATACATACACACTGACATACATACTGACATACATACATACTGACATACATACTGACATACATACATACTGACATACACACTGGCATACATACACACTGGCATACATACACACTGACATATATACATACATACTGACATACATACATACACACTGACATACATACATACATACTGACATACATACTGACATACATACATACATACTGACATACATACATACACACTGACATACATACTGACATACATACATACATACTTACATACAGACATACTGACATACATACATACACTCTGACATACATACACTCTGACATACATACACACTGACATACATACACACTGACATACATACACACTGACATACATACACACTGACATATATACATACATACATATATACATACATACATATATACATACATACATACACACTGACATACATACATACACACTGACATACATACATACACACTGACATACATACTGACATACATACTGACATACATACATACTGACATACATACACACTGACATACATACATACTGACATACATACATACACACTGACATACATACATACTGACATACATACATACACACTGACATACATACACACTGACATACATACATACTGACATACATACATACTGACATACATACTGACATACATACATACTGACATACATACATATATACATACATACATATATACATACATACATACACACTGACATACATACATACATACACACTGACATATATACATACACACTGACATACATACATACACACTGACATACATACATACACACTGACATACATACATACACACTGACATACATACATACACACTGACATACATACATACACACTGACATACATACATACACACTGACATACATACACACTGACATACATACACACTGACATACATACACACTGACATACATACACACTGACATACATACATACATACTGACATACATACTGACATACATACCTACATACACACTGACATACATACACACTGACATACATACACACTGACATACATACACACTGACATACATACACACTGACATACATACATACATACGCACTGACATACATGCATACATACACTCTGACATAGATACTGATACATACACACTGACATACATACATACTGATAGATACATACATACACACTGACATACATACATACTGATACATACATACACACTGACATGCATACATACTGATACATACTGACATACATACATACACACTGACATACATACTGATACATACATACATACACACTGACATACATACATACATACAAACTGACATACATACATACACACTGACATGCATGCATACTGATACATACATACATACACACTGACATACATACATACATACGCACTGACATACATACATACACACTGACATGCATGCATACTCATACATACATACATACATACACACTGACATACATACTGACATACATACATACTGACATACATACTGACATACATACATACTGACATACACACTGGCATACATACACACTGGCATACATACACACTGACATATATACATACATACACACTGACATACATACATACATACTGACATACACACTGACATATATACATACATACACACTGACATACATACATACCTACATACACACTGACATACATACATACATACTGACATACTGACATACATACATACTGACATACATACACACTGACATACATACTGACATACATACACACTGACATACATACACACTGACATACATACTGACATACATACATACATACTGACATACATACATACATACATACATACACACTGACATACATACATACATACACACTGACATACATGCATACATACACTCTGACATAGATACTGATACATACACACTGACATACATACATACACACTGACATACATACATACACACTGATAGATACATACATGCATACATACACACTGACATACATACATACTGATACATACATACACACTGACATACATACATACTGATACATACTGACATACATACATACACACTGACATACATACATACACACTGACATACATACATACACACTGATACATACATACATACACACGGATACATACATACATACACACTGATACATACATACACACTGACATACATACACATAAACATATACATACATACATACACTTACACACATATACAAACATACATACATACACACACAAATATATACACTTACACACATATACATACACACACATATACATACATACATACACGCTGACATACACACATACACTTACACACATATGCATACATACACTTACACACATATACATACATACATACACACACATTAACATATACATATATACACTTACACACATACATACATACATACATACATACATACACGCTGACATACATACATACACTTACACACATATACATACATACATACACACACATAAACATATACATATAGACACTTACACACATATACATACATACACACGCACGTATACATACTTACACACATATATAAACACATACACTTACACACATATACATACATGCATACATACACACGCACGTATACATACACTTACACATACATGCACTTACACACATATACATACATACATACATACATACACACAAACACATACACTTACACACATATACATACATACATACACACGCACGTATACATATACTTACACATACATGCACTTACACACATATACATACATATACACAAACACATACTCTTACACATACATGCACTTACACACATATACATACATACATACATACACACACATAAACATATACATACAGACACTTACACACACATACATACATACACACGAACACATACACTTACACACATATACATACATACATACATACATACACACACATAAACATATACATACAGACACTTACACACACATACATACATACACACGAACACATACACTTACACACATATACATACATGCATTCATACACACGCACGTATACATACACTTACACATACATGCACTTACACACACATACATACATACACACATACACTTACACACAGATACATACAGACACACGCACGTATACATATACTTACACATACATGCACTTACACACACATACATACATACACACAAACACATACACTTACACACATATGCATACATACATACACACGCACGTATACATACACTTACACATACATGCACTTACACACATATACATACATACACACAAACACATACACTTACACACATATGCATACATACATACACACGCACGTATACATACACTTACACATAAATGCACTTACATACATACATACACTTACACACATATACACACATATACATACATACACACGCACGTATACATACACTTACACATACATATACTTACACACATGTACATACATACACACGCACGTATACATACACTTACACATACATGCACTTACACACATATACATACACACAAACACTTACACATACACTTACACACATACATACATTGACATACATACACTTACACACATATACATACATACACACGCATGTATACATACACTTACACATACATATACTTACACACATATACATACATACACACGTATACATACACTTACACATACATGCACTTACACACATATACATACACTGACATACATACACTTACACACATATACATACATACACACACATGTATACATACACTTACACATACATACTTACACACATATACATACATACTTACACACATATACATACATACACTTACACACATATACATACATACACGCACATATACATACATACATACACACGCATGTATACATACACTTACACATACATACTTACACACATATACATACATACACTTACGCACATATACATACATACACGCACGTATACATGCATACATACACACGCATGTATACATACACTTACACATACATACTTACACACATACATACATACACACGCACGTATACATACTTACACACATATACATACACACGCATGTATACATACACTTACACACATATACATACAGTACATACATACACACGAACACTTACACATACATACACTTACACACCTACATACACACATATACATACACACGAACACTTACACATACATACACTTACACACCTACATACACACATAAATACACACTGACATACATACATATACACGTACACAGGCACGTATACATACACTTACACACATACATGAATACACTTACACACGTACACATACATACATACACAGTTACATTCACACATACTGACATACATACTTATACATACATGCATACACTTGCACACATATACATACATATACATGCATACACTTACACACACGTACAGACACACACTTACACACATACATACAGGTACACACATACATACACTTATACGTACACATACATACACTTATACGTACACATACATACACTTATACGTACACATACATACACTTATACGTACACATACATACACTTATACGTACACATACATACACTTATACGTACACATACATACACTTATACGTACACATACATACACTTACACGTACACTTACACGTGTACACACACATAAGTACACGTGTACACACATATGTGTGTACAAAGATGCAACACATGTGCACACGGATCAAACATACACGTGCACACATATATACACATACATACTTGCAACATACATTATATATGTAAATATATAGACGCGCACACACACACATAAATATATATAAAATGCAAATAAAATGATTGTGTTTATATAAATAATGTATTATATGTTTTGTCTGTACTTTGTGATCATTGTAGTAATATGTGCACATCTGCTTCCCTTTGTCAGACCCTTGTTAATGATTTGGACCGGAGTACAGGAAGGTATCAGGATGAAGTAAACCTAAAAACTGCCATCATGTCCTTTATTAATGCCGTTCTAAGCCAAGGAGCTGGCGTGGTAAGGACTTGCTCAGAGCTGGGGTTGTCAGATTCCTGTACGCAGTTATTTGCATCATTAAAGGGACATTAAAGTAATTTTTATCTATACACAGTAAATCTTAGCAATTAATCCCTGCATTGTAAAATATCTACATACAAAATAAATGTATTATAAGCACAAAGTGTCAGTTGGTAATAAACTACTTGAAGTATCTGTTGCATGTTTTTTTCTCTGCGTTGGCCATTTAAGACTATAGCTGTAAATTAGTTTGTGCACCGCTGTAAGCAATCACTGTGTAATATGTCGCAGTATCAGGCAGTTTGTAACTTACTTAGGTTAAAGAATTTGAGTTTGGAACAGGCATAGTTTTAAAGGGACAGTAAACCCTTTCAGATAGTAACATAGAATACTTCATTGTATATAGTGAAACAGCTCTGCAATATTGTTTTTGTTATTTGTAAACTGAAAGAGCACATGACAGGCTTGAAGGGACATTCCAGCCAAAATTGGAATCCACGTATCTGCATTTACGTTTTGAATAGAAGACATTGTGTTATATACACGTATTAGCAAAAGTGTTTCAAATAAAAGCTATAGCTGTTTCAAAGTGTATTTAAGTATGCAATGTGCACAGTATTTTTATATTTACACTTTCTGAGGCACCAGCATGTGCAAGATTCACAGAATATATGTATCATTTTGTGATTGGCTGATAGCTGTCACATGATGCAGGGAGAAGGAAAATTAAACTAACTTTGAAATTTGGCAGAAAAAAAATCTGCTTCTCACTTTAAATTCAGACCAAGTGCTTTTGCATTGTATTTTTATTATGCATTTGTTGATCATTAAATTCTACTGTATTTAATGGTGCTTTAATAGGATTTTATACAGGATTATGTCTTAAATAGGATGCAAATGTCCAACTACATATAGCGAAATGCGACCCCTTTATTTGCAAAAAAAGAATATCAAATACAGGGCCAATATTAACTATTTTTAAAAGTTTAAAATCTCTTCTATTAACATTTATAATAACCTAATTTTCTAAATGAATTTCTTTAACTATGAATGAATTCTCAGCCATATTTTATAATTAAGCCATATTTTATAATTAAGCCATATTTTATAATTAAGCCATATTACCTAGATGTGAACAAACCCTTAAAGGGATATGAAACCCACATTTTTTTCTTTTCATGATTCAGATAGAGCATGCAATTTTAAGCAACTTTCTAATTTACTCCTATTATCAATTGTTCTTAATTCTCTTGGTATCTTTATTTGAAAAGCAGGAATGTAAGCTTAGAAGCCGGACCATTTCTGGTTCAGCACTCTGGGTAGCGCTTACTGATTGGTGGCTACCAATCAGCAAGCGCTACTCAGGTTCTGAACTAAAAATGTACCGGCTCTAAGCTTACATTTCTGCTTTTCAAATAAAGATACACTGAGAATGAAGAAAAATTCATAATTGAAGTAAATTAGAAAGTTGCTTAAAATTGCATGCAAAAAAAAGTTGTGCCAGTAAAATACCAATTAGGTCACATTACTGACATGTTTTAAATAGCTTTATTTTATGTTTTCTCTGTTTCCAGTAACAAGATAAGCTATGTATAAGAAGAATATTAATTCTGCAGCTTAAAATGTCCCTGTTTTGAGTGAAATATGTGTATTATAAAAATGTATAATATTTCAATTGCTAATAAAAGCAATTTCAACAACAAAAACAAATACTAATTAGGACACATGTAACACCTGTACTGATGCCAAGTTATGTGGCTTAATTTTTTAGGAAAGTTTGGACTTCAGACTTCATCTTCGTTACGAGTTTCTGATGTTGGGAATACAACCGGTCATCGATAAACTGAAGGAGCACGAGAATTCCACACTGGACAGGTAAGATATTACTTCCAGCTCTCTTCAGTTTCTTTATTTGTGTTTTTACACTTTACCACAAAATGCGCCTTTTATATTTTTTTTATTTTCTTTTCAATAGGCATTTAGATTTTTTTGAAATGCTGAGGAATGAAGACGAACTGGAGTTTGCCAAAAGATTTGATCTGGTACGTATCCTGCCACTATGATTTTTTTTTGGGGGGGGAGTTTCTCAATTTTGAAATTTTAAATTAAATGGATATTAAATAGTGTTAGATTCTAATATAAAATGTTTTACTATTATGTGTAGTAAAAAAAAAGTAATATATTTAATTTTGTCCCCTTTTCCTGTAACTCTAAAAAAATGTTTTTCTTAGTTTCTATAAAGTACTGATCGCCGTTAGGTTTGAACTAAGGTTTTCTATTTATCTCTCTTTCTCTTGCTGAGGACTATTAGGTACAGGTATAAAACAGGCAATTATTTTCAAATTAGACTGCATGGAACATATGATTGTTAGAGCAATTATTTAAAAGGGTTTCTATACAGCATTGTTTACAAACTCTTATATTGCCTGATTTATATCTGTCTAAGGGATAGATAAGGGGAAAACCAATGTCCCAACATGGGGGCTCCCATTACTTTATAGAAACTAATATAATTGTAAGAATAACTACATGTACAAATTATTTGAAGGCTAATATTTGCTTTGAATACACCATTATGTCTACCATGTTATTACTGTTTAATACATTTTCCTTTTTACAGGTTCATATTGACACCAAGAGCGCAACACAGATGTTCGAGTTAACAAGAAAGAGATTGACACACACAGAATCCTACCCACATTTTATGTCAATACTTCACCACTGCCTCCAAATGCCTTGTAAGTATACAGTTTCATGGTCAAATATTATCATTTTTATTATAATTTATTTGTATAGCGCCACAAATTCTGTAGCGCTACCTTTTCAAATAGGAAATATGTGCACTGTATCTTTTCATTGTCACATTGAAATATATTCTATAGTTAACTTGCTAATGTTTTCTGATGTTTACTTTTATTAACTCTATATTCACGTGTTATTTACACATAGATTACACATTCTTTCTCACTTGAGAGTAATTTATTCTCAGATTAATATGAAAGGAACAACAGATTCTGCTTCACCCAAACTTTAAACATTGATATATTTTCTAGCATAAAGAACTTTTTATTTTATTTTATCAGATTCTGAGCAATATATTTAATTTAATTTTATATATATATATATATATATATAAACATTTTATTTAAATTTGTTTTCATTTATAAAAAGTTCCATCATTTTAAAGGGATATGAAATTCAAATAATCAAAAAAGGGGGGGGGAATTACTATATTGTGCCTTTAATGCTCTCAAAATATTTTTTAATAGGTTTGTTTTGAAAAAAAAAAAATTACATTTTTTAATAGAAATTTTACATTTAAAATTGATCACTAACAGTATTTCTTCTGTTATGTGTGATCAGTCCACGGGTCATCATTACTTCTGGGATATAACTCCTCCCCAACAGGAAATGCAAGAGGATTCACCCAGCAGAGCTGCATATAGCTCCTCCCCTCTACGTCACTCCCAGTCATTCTCTTGCACCCAACGACTAGATAGGATGTGTGAGAGGACTATGGTGATTATACTTAGTTTTTATAACTTCAATCAAAAGTTTGTTATTTTACAATAGCACCGGAGCGTGTTATTGCCTCTCTGGCAGAGTTTGAAGAAGAACCTACCAGAGTTTTTACTATGATTTTAACCGGAGTAGTTAAGATCATATTGCTGTTTCTCGGCCATCTGAGGGAGGTAAAAGCTTCAGATCAGGGGACAGCGGGCAGATGAATCTGCATTGAGGTATGTAGCAGTTTTTATTTTCTGAATGGAATTGATGAGAAAATCCTGCCATACCGTTATAATGACATGTATGTATACTCTACACTTCAGTATTCTGGGGATGGTACTTCACTGGAATTACTCTGTTAAAAGTACATTAAACCTTTTAATAGGTATTTATTATGTTAAACGTTTTTGCTGGAATGTAGAATCGTTTGCATTTTCTGAGGTACTGAGTGAATAAATGTTTGGGCATTATTTTTCCACTTGGCAGTTGCTTGTTTTAATTGTGACAGTTTCGTTTCTCTCTCACTGCTGTGTGTGAGGGGGAGGGGCCGTTTTTGGCGCTCTTTGCTACGCATCAAAAAATTCCAGTCAGTTACTCTTGTATTTCCTGCATGATCCGGTTCATCTCTAACAGAACTCAGGGGTCTTCAAACTTCTTTGGAGGGAGGTAGATTCTCTCAGCAGAGCTGTGAGACTTATATATTGACTGTGATTAAAAACGTTGCTCTGTAATTTTTATGCTTCAAATTTAATCATTGTTACTTTACTAATGGGAACAAACCTTTGCTAAAGGTTGTGTTGTTTTTAAGGATTGATGCTATAACTGTTTTTTTTTCAGTTCATTATTTCAACTGTCATTTAATCGTTTAGTGCTTCTTTGAGGCACAGTACGTTTTTGTTAAATAAGATTGTAACCAAGTTGCAAGTTTATTGCTAGTGTGTTAAACATGTCTGATTCAGAGGAAGATACCTGTGTCATTTGTTCCAATGCCAAGGTGGAGCCCAATAGAAATTTATGTACTAACTGTATTGATGCTACTTTAAATAAAAGCCAATCTGTACAAATTGAACAAATTTCACCAAACAGCGAGGGGAGAGTTATGCCGACTAACTCGCCTCACGTGTCAGTACCTGCATCTCCCGCCCGGGAGGTGCGTGATATTGTGGCGCCTAGTACATCTGGGCGGCCATTACAGATAACATTACAAGATATGGCTACTGTTATGACCGAAGTTTTGGCTAAATTACCAGAACTAAGAGGCAAGCGTGATCACTCTGGGGTGAGAACAGAGTGCGCTGATAATACTAGGGCCATGTCTGATACTGCGTCACAGCTTGCAGAGCATGAGGACGGAGAGCTTCATTCTGTGGGTGACGGTTCTGATCCAAACAGATTGGATTCAGATATTTCAAATTTTAAATTTAAATTGGAGAACCTCCGTGTATTACTAGGGGAGGTTTTAGCGGCTCTTAATGATTGTAACACTGTTGCAATACCAGAGAAATTGTGTAGGTTGGATAAATACTTTGCGGTACCGGCGAGTACTGACGTTTTTCCTATACCTAAGAGACTAACTGAAATTGTTACTAAGGAGTGGGATAGACCCGGTGTGCCGTTCTCACCCCCTCCAATATTTAGAAAGATGTTTCCAATAGACGCCACCACACGGGACTTATGGCAAACGGTCCCTAAGGTGGAGGGAGCAGTTTCTACTTTAGCTAAGCGTACCACTATCCCGGTGGAGGATAGCTGTGCCTTTTCAGATCCAATGGATAAAAAATTAGAGGGTTACCTTAAGAAAATGTTTGTTCAACAAGGTTTTATATTGCAACCTCTTGCATGTATTGCGCCTGTCACGGTTGCAGCAGCATTTTGGTTTGAGTCTCTGGAAGAGACACTTCAATCATCTACACTAGATGAGATTACAGACAAACTTAAAGCCCTTAAGTTAGCTAACTCATTTATTTCAGATGCCGTAGTACATTTAACTAAACTTACGGCTAAGAATTCCGGATTTGCCATTCAGGCACGCAGAGCACTGTGGCTAAAATCCTGGTCAGCTGATGTTACTTCTAAATCTAAACTGCTTAATATACCTTTCAAAGGGCAAACCTTATTCGGGCCCGGGTTGAAGGAGATTATCGCTGACATTACAGGAGGTAAAGGCCATGCCCTGCCTCAGGACAAAGCCAAACCTAGGGCTAGACAGTCTAATTTTTGTTCCTTTCGTAATTTCAAAGCAGGAACAGCATCAACCTCCTCTGCACCAAAACAGGAAGGAGCTGTTGCTCGCTACAGACAAGGCTGGAAACCTAACCAGTCCTGGAACAAGGGCAAGCAGGCCAGGAAACCTGCTGCTGCCCCAAAGACAGCATGAACCGAGGGCCCCCGATCCGGGACCGGATCTAGTGGGGGGCAGACTCTCTCTCTTCGCCCAGGCTTGGGCAAGAGATGTTCAGGATCCCTGGGCGCTAGAGATCATATCTCAGGGATACCTTCTAGACTTCAAATTCTCTCCCCCAAGAGGGAGATTTCATCTGTCAAGGTTGTCAACAAACCAGATAAAGAAAGAAGCGTTTCTACGCTGTGTACAAGATCTGTTATTAATGGGAGTGATCCATCCGGTTCCGCGGTCGGAACAAGGACAAGGGTTTTACTCAAACCTGTTTGTGGTTCCCAAAAAAGAGGGAACTTTCAGACCAATCTTGGATTTAAAGATCCTAAACAAATTCCTAAGAGTTCCATCGTTCAAAATGGAAACTATTCGGACAATCTTACCCATGATCCAAAAGGGTCAGTACATGACCACAGTGGATTTAAAGGATGCTTACCTTCACATACCGATTCACAAAGATCATTACCGGTATCTAAGGTTTGCCTTCTTAGACAGGCATTACCAGTTTGTAGCTCTTCCATTCGGATTGGCTACGGCTCCAAGAATCTTCACAAAGGTTCTGGGTGCCCTTCTGGCGGTACTAAGACCGCGAGGAATTTCGGTAGCTCCGTACCTAGACGACATTCTGATACAAGCTTCAAGCTTTCAAACTGCCAAGTCTCATACAGAGTTAGTTCTGGCATTTCTAAGGTCGCATGGATGGAAAGTGAACGAAAAGAAGAGTTCTCTCTTTCCTCTCACAAGAGTTCCATTCTTGGGGACTCTTATAGATTCTGTAGAAATGAAGATTTATCTGACAGAAGACAGATTAACAAAGCTTCTAAATGCATGCCGTGTCCTTCATTCCATTCAACTCCCGTCAGTAGCTCAATGCATGGAGGTGATCGGCTTAATGGTAGCAGCAATGGACATAGTACCCTTTGCACGTCTACATCTCAGACCGCTGCAATTGTGCATGCTGAGTCAGTGGAATGGGGATTACTCAGACTTGTCCCCTACTCTGAATCTGGATCAAGAGACCAGAAACTCTCTTCTATGGTGGCTTTCTCGGCCACATCTGTCCAGGGGGATGCTATTCAGCAGGCCGGACTGGACAATTGTAACAACAGACGCCAGCCTACTAGGTTGGGGCGCTGTCTGGAATTCTCTGAAGGCTCAGGGACAATGGAGTCAGGAGGAAAGTCTCCTGCCAATAAACATTCTGGAATTGAGAGCAGTTCTCAATGCCCTTCTGGCTTGGCCCCAGTTAAAAACTCGGGGGTTCATCAGGTTTCAGTCGGACAACATCACGACTGTAGCTTACATCAACCATCAGGGAGGGACAAGAAGCTCCCTAGCAATGATGGAAGTATCAAGGATAATTCGCTGGGCAGAGTCTCACTCTTGCCACCTGTCAGCAATCCACATCCCGGGAGTGGAGAACTGGGAGGCGGATTTCTTGAGTCGCCAGACTTTTCATCCGGGGGAGTGGGAACTTCATCCGGAGGTCTTTGCCCAAATACTTCGACGTTGGGGCAAACCAGAGATAGATCTCATGGCGTCTCGCCAGAACGCCAAACTTCCTCGCTACGGGTCCAAATCCAGGGATCCAGGAGCGGTTCTGATAGATGCTTTGACAGCACCTTGGAACTTCGGGATAGCTTATGTGTTTCCACCCTTCCCGCTGCTTCCTCGATTGATTGCCAAAATCAAACAGGAGAGAGCATCAGTGATTCTAATAGCGCCTGCATGGCCACGCAGGACTTGGTATGCAGATCTAGTGGACATGTCATCCTGTCCGCCTTGGTCTCTACCTCTAAGACAGGACCTTCTGATACAGGGTCCATTCAAACATCAAAATCTAACTTCTCTGAAGCTGACTGCTTGGAAATTGAACGCTTGATTTTATCAAAACGTGGGTTTTCTGAGTCGGTTATTGATACCCTGATACAGGCTAGGAAGCCTGTTACCAGAAGGATTTACCATAAGATATGGCGTAAATACCTATACTGGTGCGAATCCAAAGGTTACTCCTGGAGTAAGGTTAGGATTCCTAGGATATTGTCCTTTCTACAAGAAGGTTTAGAAAAGGGTTTATCGGCTAGCTCATTAAAGGGACAGATCTCAGCTCTGTCCATCTTGTTACACAGGCGTCTGTCAGAAAATCCAGACGTCCAGGCCTTTTGTCAGGCTTTAGCTAGGATCAAGCCTGTGTTTAAAACTGTTGCTCCGCCATGGAGTTTAAACCTTGTTCTTAACGTTCTACAAGGAGTTCCGTTTGAACCCCTTCATTCCATTGATATAAAGTTGTTATCTTGGAAAGTGTTATTTTTAATGGCTATTTCTTCGGCTCGGAGAGTCTCTGAGTTATCAGCTTTACATTGTGATTCTCCTTATTTGATTTTTCATTCAGATAAGGTAGTTCTGCGTACAAAACCTGGGTTCTTACCTAAGGTAGTCACTAACAGGAACATCAATCAAGAGATCGTGGTGCCTTCCCTGTGCCCGAATCCTTCTTCAAAGAAGGAACGTCTTCTACACAATCTGGATGTAGTTCGTGCCCTCAAGTTCTACTTGCAGGCAACTAAGGATTTTCGACAAACGTCTTCCCTGTTTGTCGTGTACTCTGGTCAGAGGAGAGGTCATAAGGCTTCGGCTACCTCTCTCTCCTTCTGGCTTCGTAGCATAATTCGTTTAGCCTATGAGACTGCTGGACAGCAGCCTCCTGAAAGAATTACAGCTCATTCTACTAGAGCTGTGGCTTCCACTTGGGCCTTTAAGAATGAGGCCTCTGTTGAACAGATTTGCAAGGCTGCAACTTGGTCTTCGCTTCATACTTTTTCCAAATTTTACAAATTTGACACTTTTGCTTCTTCGGAGGCTATTTTTGGGAGAAAGGTTCTTCAGGCAGTGGTTCCTTCTGTATAATGAGCCTGCCTATCCCTCCCGTCATCCGTGTACTTTTGCTTTGGTATTGGTATCCCAGAAGTAATGATGACCCGTGGACTGATCACACATAACAGAAGAAAACATAATTTATGCTTACCTGATAAATTCCTTTCTTCTGTTGTGTGATCAGTCCACGGCCCGCCCTGTTTTTTAAGGCAGGTAAATATCTTTTAAATTATACTCCAGTCACCACTTCACCCTTGGTTTCTCCTTTCTCGTTGATTCTTGGTCGAATGACTGGGAGTGACGTAGAGGGGAGGAGCTATATGCAGCTCTGCTGGGTGAATCCTCTTGCATTTCCTGTTGGGGAGGAGTTATGTCCCAGAAGTAATGATGACCCGTGGACTGATCACACAACAGAAGAAAGGAATTTATCAGGTAAGCATAAATTATGTTTTTTTTGTTTGTTTGTTTTTTGCTATCTTCCATGTAAAAAAAAAAGTAACTTTTAAACATTGAAATTTTCTATTTGCCTGAAGAAAAAAAACAAACTTGAACGAAAATGTTAAAATTTAGGTTGAAACTAATACAGCCGTGTCTGTGTACTTGTGGCTATCGCTTCTTGTACCTATCAACCAATGAGAATTTACAGGAAGTGCCTGTCGTCCAATAAACATTAGCAGTAAGCGCCTCTACGTTAATGAGAATGAACAGGAAATACACAACTGCTGTATTAGTTTGTCTAAATGTAAACTGATTTTAGAGGTTTTTTTTATTATTACTTTAAATTTTGATTAAATTAGATTTTGCGTTACATTTTTTCAGGGGGGAAATAATATGTAACCCAGGCTATCAAAATTGTCTAAACTAGCTTGATTTGTAGCATTTTGAAAACACAAAAAAATAGCTTTTTGGCCTCTAGGGAGGGTGGGACGTAGCACTTTTTTTTTTTTTTTTACTCCAAAAGAAAATGTGTTTAATGTTGCTTTTTATGTAAAGGATTAAAAAAAACAGTACCGTATCTCTGTATTGTGTTCTTTAGTGCATTTGAAAGTAATGTCTGTATCTAATCTCTTGCCTGTGTTTGTCACGTCTAAGGGAATAATATTCGCAGCATTGCCATCTTTATCATATATTCCACAATGGCAAATAGCTCTCATTCCTTTTTTAGTTCATCATTGCTATTAATAGTCCCTTTTCCTTTTTGAGAGTGTGATAAGGATTCTATTAACCCTTTGGTTGCCAAAGAGGACTCTGTCTTCTCTGCTGGTAAAATAAAAAATAATGAAATTTGCATTTTATTTTTTTGCTTCTAGATAAAAGAAGTAACACTGTGCATTACTGGCTACTTCTAGACAGGATAGTTCAACAAATCGTCATACAGAATGACAAGGGACAGGATCCTGACATCTCTCCGCTGGAAAATTTTAATGTTAAAAATGTGGTTCGGATGTAAGTGTCACCAGCACCAAACATAATATTTAGTAAAATGTAATAAAGTCTGTGGATCCCATAGAATAAATCTCAAACAGCCTCAGTGAGCTTGTTTTTTCCCCATAAAAAGCGTCCATAACCTTTTAATTATTGAACTGACAGTAAACAGATTGAGATTGTAAAATGCTTAAGAAAAAATACTTTACAACCTACGTTTGATTTTGTTTTGCCCCCTTTTATGTCATTTCAATCTGAAAATTAAAGGGATGTGAAACCTAAACATTTTCTTTCATGATTCAGATAGAAAATACAGTTTTAAACAACTTTCTAAAGTACTTCTATTATCAAATTTTCTTCATTTTCTTGTTATCCTTTGTTGAAAAGCAGGATGCTAAGTTCAGGAGTGTTCACATGTCTGCAGCACTCTATGGCAGCAGTTTTGCAACAATGTTGTACATTAGCAAGAGCACTAGATGGCAGCACTATTTCCTGTCATGCAGTAATGTTATACATTAGCAAGAGCACTAGATGGCAGCACTATTTCCTGTCATGCAGTAATGTTATACATTAGCAAGAGCACTAGATGGCAGCACTATTTCCTGTCATGCAGTAATGTTATACATTACCAAGAGCACTAGATGGCAGCACTATTTCCTGTCATGTAGTACTAATGTTATACATTAGCAAGAGCACTAGATGGCAGCACTATTTCCTGTCATGTAGTACTAATGTTATACATTAGCAAGAGCACTAGATGGCAGCACTATTTCCTGTCATGTAGTACTAATGTTATACATTAGCAAGAGCAGTAGATGGCAGCACTATTTCCTGTCATGTAGTACTAATGTTATACATTAGCAAGAGCACTAGATGGCAGCACTATTTCCTGTCATGTAGAACTAATGTTATACATTAGCAGGAGCACTAGATGGCAGCACTATTTCCTGTCATGTAGTACTAATGTTATACATTAGCAAGAGCACTAGAGGGCAGCATTATTTCCTGTCATGTAGTGCTAATGTTATACATTAGCATGAGCACTGGATGGCAGCACTATTTCCTGTCATGTAGTACTAATGTTATACATTAGCAAGAGCACTAGATGGCAGCACTATTTCCTGTCATGTAGTACTAATGTTATACATTAGCAAGAGCACTAGATGGCAGCACTATTTCCTGTCATGTAGTACTAATGTTATACATTAGCAAAAGCACTAGATGGCAGCACTATTTCCTGTCATGTAGTACTAATGTTATACATTAGCTAGAGCACTAGATGGCAGCACTATTTCCTGTTGTGTAGTACTAATGTTATACATTAGCAAGAGCACTAGATGGCAGCACTATTTCCTGTCATGTAGAACTAATGTTATACATTAGCAAGAGCACTAGAGGGCAGCACTATTTCCTGTCATGTAGAACTAATGTTATACATTAGCAAGAGCACTAGATGGCAGCACTATTTCCTGTCATGCAGTACTAATAATATACATTAGCAAGAGCACTAGAGGGCAGCACTATTTCCTGTCATGTAGTACTAATGTTATACATTAGCAAGAGCACTAGATGGCAGCACTATTTCCTGTCATGCAGTAATGTTATACATTAGCAAGAGCACTAGATGGCAGCACTATTTCCTGTCTTGTAGTAATAACATGAAGTAAATTTGATAATTGAAGTAAATTGGAAACATTTTTAAAATTGTATTCGCTATCTGAATCGTGAAAGAAAATGTTGGGGTTTCGTATCCCTTTAAGAGTTTTCCAGTTGTGAGAACTGATAGGGCACAAGCCTAGCACTGCTACATACAGTATCTATCACTACTTGGCCTTGGCAGAGATACCATCCCTTATTGGCTTTAACTGGTAACAACTGCAATGTACTTTATACAAACAATAAGACGCTAGTCTTGTTGTCTCCACACGAAAATGGCTTCTCCAAATAATGCAAATGGTTGATGGAGTTTGGCTACTGACAGTAAAAAAGATGTTAATATGTTTTGACTGATACGGTATTCTATAGCAACACAGCAGAATTGTCTTCTAATTACAAGGTGTTTACTGTCCGTTTTAATAAGCGATTAAATGTCAGTGACACTTTCCAGAGCGGAAATAGATGGGGAAAACAAAGTGACTGCTGTTTGAAGAAGGTTTCAGTAAGGAATTAGTGCACCAGGGCATTGATAGCTTCTGTGTTTTACTCAGAGCTTGTTTTGTTTTTTTGGAAATCATCCTTTATCCCTACACATTACACGGCAGTAGATAAGGCTTAGTTTCTGCTAACAAAATGACAGTGGCTATGTTTTGGCGTTCGATAGGTGAATCACCCTGCTGAGGATAGTCAGGCACAGATATGTAGCAGGGTTAGGCCCATATAGCCTGCAGTGTGCACATCCAATTCTCAGAGCTGGAAAACTCTTAAGTACAGAAAAAAGGTCAAATGAAATCATGATTTTTTTTTTAATTTTATTTAAAGTGTTTACTGTCCCTGACTCATGAAAGAACATTTTTCGATTTCATGTCCCTTTCAGATTAACTAAAAGGGACATGAAACCCACATTTTTTTCCTTTCATGATTCAGATAGAACATACAATTGTAAACAACTTTCCAGTTTACTTCTATGATCAATTTTTCTTCCTTTTCTTTGTATCCTGTATTGAAGGAGCAGCAATGCACTACTAGGAGCTAGCTGAACACATCTGTAAACCAATGATAAGAGGCATATTTTTGCAGCCACCAATCGGCACCTAGCTCCCTGCTCCTGAGCCTACCTAGGTATTCTTTTCCACAAAGGATACCAAGAGTACAAAGCAAATTTAGATAATATAAGTAAATTGGAAAGTGTTTAAACTTATGTGGTCTATCTGAATCATAAAAGAAAAACATTGGGTTTCGTGTCCCTTTAAATGCAGTGACGTTTGTCACCCACAAGTGTTCACCACCTTAGCACCCTGATGGGCAGTTCTCTCGCTCTCTCTCGCAGGCTGGTCAATGAAAATGAGGTCAAGCAGTGGAAGGAACAAGCTGAAAAAATGAGAAAAGGTGAGTAGGAGGCAGGACTTCTTTATAGAATGCTTTATCCCTTTATATTTCCGTTGTTAGATATTGTTACACTATATTTGTGACGTTGGTCGCATCGGCCTCCAGAGGACAAGAGAGCGGATACAATTGTGACGTCCAGCCAATCAATAGGCATACAGTAGATATTGCAATATAAACTTCCTTTAAAGGAACACTAAATACAGTAAAATAAAAATAAAAATATTAGTTTACGTTTGCGTTTGATCCTAGAGCACCACGAGTTGCAGCAGAAATTGGAAAAGAAAGAACGAGAATGTGATGCAAAATCTCAGGAGAAAGATGAGATGATGCAGACCCTGAATAAGATGAAAGAGAAACTAGAAAAGGAATCTACGGAATACAAGCAAGTGAAGCAGCAGGTGTTGGACCTCACGGCACAGATTCAGGAGCTCAACAGGGTAAGGAGCAGTTCGTATACGGCCCCAGAAGGGAAGCGATTTCTGGTGCTAATACTCCATTTTACATTTCATTTTAAATAAATCATGTTTTCTCATTTTATTCAATGGAAATACATTGTGTCACCTACTCACATACACTCACATCCACACACATAAATACACATCCACATCCACCCATGTACACATTCATAAATGCATACATAGCATACACAAATACGCTGTGTGTCACACACGTACACACCCACCCATGTACATGTTCATAAATGCATACACACCCATGTACATGTTCATAGATGCATACACACCCATGTACATGTTCATAAATGCATACACACCCATGTACATGTTCATAAATGCATACACACACATGTACATGTTCATAAATGCATACACACCCATGTACATGTTCATAAATGCATACACACACATAAATAAACATACACATTCACCCACCCATGTACATGTTCATAAATGCTCATAGGATACACACACAGAAATTTGCTATGCCACACACACACACACACACATGTACAAGTTCATAAATGTGCGCACACACATAGCATACACACACAGAAATACGCTGTCACATATGCACACACATGCGCGCACACATAGCATACACACAGAAATACGCTGTGTCACATGGGCACACACATAGCATACACACAGAAATACGCTGTGTCACATGGGCGCACACATAGCATACACACACAGAAATACACTGTATCACATATGCACACACATGCGCGCACACATAGCATACACACAGAAATACGCTGTCACATATGCACACACATGCGCGCCCACATAGCATACACACACAGAAATACACTGTGTCACATATGCACACACGTGCGCACGCATAGCTTACACACACAGAAATACACTGTGTCACATGGGCGCACACATATCATACACACAGAAATACGCTGTCACATATGCACACACATGCGCGCCCACATAGCATACACACACAGAAATACGCCGTCACATATGCACACACATGCGTGCACACATAGCATACACACACAAAAATACGCTGTGTCACATATGCACACACATGCGCGCACACATAGCATACACACACAGAAATACGCTGTGTCACATATGCACACACATGCGCACACACATAGCATACACACACAGAAATACACTGTCACATATGCACACACATGCGCACACACATAGAAATACGCTGTGTCACATATGCACACACATGCACGCACACATAGCATATACACTGTGTCACATATGCACACACATGCGCGCACACATAGCATACACACACAGAAATACGCTGTGTCACATATGCACACACATGCGCACACACATAGCATACACACACAGAAATACACTGTGTCACATATGCACACACATGCGCGCACACATAGAAATACGCTGTGTCACATATGCACACACATGCACGCACACATAGCATATACACTGTGTCATATATGCACACACATGCGCGCACACATAGCATACACACACAGAAATACGCTGTGTCACATGGGCACACACATAGCATACACACAGAAATAAGCTGTGTCACATGGGCGCACACATAGCATACACACACAGATATACACTGTATCACATATGCACACACATGCGTGCACACATAGCATATACACTGTGTCATATATGCACACACATGCGCGCACACATAGCATACACACAGAAATAGGCTGTGTCACATGGGCACACACATAGCATACACACAGAAATACGCTGTGTCACATGGGCGCACACATAGCATACACACACAGATATACACTGTATCACATATGCACACACATGCGTGCACACATAGCATATACACTGTGTCATATATGCACACACATGCGCGCACACATAGCATACACACAGAAATACGCTGTGTCACATGGGCACACACATAGCATACACACACAGAAATACACTGTGTCACATATGCACACACATGCGCGCACACTTAGAAATACGCTGTGTCACATATGCACACACATGCGCGCACACATAGCATATACACTGTGTCATATATGCACACACATGCGCGCACACATAGCATACACACACAGAAATACGCTGTGTCACATATGCACACACATGCGCGCACACATAGCATACACACACAGAAATACGCTGTGTCACATATGCACACACATGCGCGCCCACATAGCATACACACACAGAAATACGCTGTGTCACATATGCACACACGCGTGCACGCATAGCTTACACACTCAGAAATACGCGGTGTCACATATGCACACACATGCGCGCCCACATAGCATACACACACAGAAATACACTGTGTCACATATGCACACACGCGCGCACGCATAGCTTACACACACAGAAATACACTGTGTCACATGGGCGCACACATATCATACACACAGAAATACGCTGTCACATATGCACACACATGCACGCCCACATAGCATACACACACAGAAATACACTGTGTCACATATGCACACACGCGCGCACGCATAGCTTACACACACAGAAATACACTGTGTCACATGGGCGCACACATATCATACACACAGAAATACGCTGTCACATATGCACACACATGCGCGCCCACATAGCATACACACACAGAAATACACTGTGTCACATATGCACACATGCGCGCAAGCATAGCTTACACACACAGAAATACACTGTGTCAAATATGCACACACATGCGTGCGCACATAGCATACACACACAGAAATATGCGGTGTCACATATGCACACACATGCGCGCAAACAGCATACACACACAGAAATACACTGTGTCACATATGCACACACGCGCGCACGCATAGCTTACACACACAGAAATACACTGTGTCACATGGGCGCACACATATCATACACACAGAAATACGCTGTGACATATGCACACACATGCGCGCCCATATAGCATACATACACAGAAATACACTGTGTCACATATGCACACACGCGCGCACGCATAGCTTACACACACAGAAATACACTGTGTCAAATATGCACACACATGCGCGCACACATAGCATACACACACAGAAATACGCTGTGTCATATATGCACACATGCGTGCACACATAGCTTACACACACAGAAATACGCTGTGTCACATATGCACACACATTCGCGCACACACATAGCATACACACACAGAAATACGCTGTGTCACATATGCACACACATGCGCACACACATAGCATACACACACAGAAATACACTGTGTCACATATGCACACACATGCGCGCACACATAGCATACACACATAGAAATACGCTGTCACATATGCACACACATGCGCGCACACATAGCATATACACTGTGTCATATATGCACACACATGCGCGCACACATAGCATACACACACATTAATACGCTGTGTCACATATGCACACACATGCGCGCCCACATAGCATACACACACAGAAATACTCTGTGTCACATATGCACACACGCGTGCACGCATAGCTTACACACTCAGAAATACGCGGTGTCACATATGCACACACATGCGCGCCCACATAGCATACACACAGAGAAATACGCTGTGTCACATATGCACACACATGCGCGCACACATAGCATATACACACAGAAATACACTGTGTCACATATGCGCGCACACATAGCATACACACAGAAATACGCTGTGTCACATATGCACACACATGCGCACACACATAGCATACACACACAGAAATACACTGTGTCACATATGCACACACATGCGCGCACACATAGCATACACACATAGAAATACGCTGTGTCACATATGCACACACATGCGCGCACACATAGCATATACACTGTGTCATATATCCACACACATGCGCGCACACATAGCATACACACAAAGAAATACACTGTGTCACATATGCACACACGCGCGCACGCATAGCTTACACACACAGAAATACACTGTGTCAAATATGCACACACATGCGTGCGCACATAGCATACACACACAGAAATACGCTGTGTCACATATGCACACACGCGTGTGCACATAGCATACACACACAGAAATACGCTGTGTCACATATGCACACACGCGTGCACACATAGCATACACACAGAAATACGCTGTCACATATGCACACACATGCGCGCACACATAGCATACACACACAGAAATACACTGTGTCACATATGCGCACACATAGCATACACACAGAAATACGTTGTCACACGCGCGCACACATAGCATACACACACAGAAATACGGTGTGTCACATATGCACACACATGCGCGCACACATAGCATACACACAGAAATACGCAGTGTCACATGCGCGCACACATAGCATAAAACACTCACATACACATGTACACACACGTTACACACATATATAAGTGCACAGCTATCAAATTAGCATTTCACTCAAACGTTAAACATAAGCCTAATATTACTGTATATTAGTAATAAAACATTGCAGCTGCTTTTTCTATTGTAATATCACTTTTCCTGTTTTTTATTACAGAGGGCAGCCAGTGCTCCTGTTCCTGGTGGTCCCCCTCTTCCTCCTGCGGCACCCGGTGGTCCCATACCTATTCCTTTTGGAGGTCTCATGCCACCTCCTCCACCACCACCTTTTCCTGGTGGATGTGCCCCTCCACCACCACCACCACCGCCGCCAGGAGGCCCCCCTCCACCCCCTGGTCCTCCTCCGCTAGGCACACTAACAGCACCTCCCGGGGCACCTCTAGGTCCTGCGTTGAAAAAGAAAAATATCCCTCAACCGAAAAACCCCTTAAAGTCTTTTAACTGGTCGAAGCTACCAGAGGTGAGTGCTCTGCACAAGTTTAGGCCTCATATCTCCGAGACAGACACAATAATGTGTAATATGTTACATATATAATACCAGAGCTGGTGCCATGCCTTAGATTACATCATCTAAAACACTGTATTCCTGGTGAGATAAGTTAGACATAGCTGTTTACAAGTTCTTTCTAGTTCTGAGGGTTTTATTTCATGCTAGCCAAGGCATCAGTCAAATATGTAATAGTTAGGATTATGGTAGCTGTAGTTCCTTGTAGATATAGTAATAGCTGTGTACCTGGGGTTAGATGATTTGTAAATCTATATTCTACATTACAAGTATTTAATTTTTTTATATCAGAGAACCTTTAATTTATCCATTGGGCACAAGTTGCCAACCAAGGGCGCGATCCGATATAGATCGCAGTTTGCGGCGCAAGCGAGGGAACCGGCGTCGCCCACAGTTTCAGCTCGCAACTCGAGCTATCCTATATAAGTCGCCGTCAGATGCTAACGTGCCGTAAGTCTGACAAACCAGCGATGTCCAGAAATCTGCGCAAGTACAAATTTCTGGCGTCGCCAGTGACTTGCGGCACGTTAGAAACTGCCGGCGCCTATAAAACCTGACTAAAGTCTAAAACACCCGCACTGTCTAACACGCCTCCCTAACATAGCCCGACACGTCTAACCCTCTATCCGCTATCCCCCCTCACTATCCTAACAATAAAATATGTATTAACCCCTAAACCGCCGCTCCCGGAGCCCGCCGCAACCTAATAAAATTATTAACCCCTAAACCGCCGCCAGCTATATTAAATCTATAACCCCCCTAAAGTGAGCCCCTAACACCGCCGCCATCTACCTTACCTACCCCCTAAAGTGAGCCCCTAACACCGCCGCCATCTACCTTACCTACCCCCTAAAGTGAGCCCCTACCCCGCCGCTATTTTAAAATTATTAACCCCTAATCTAATCCCCCTATACCGCCGCCAGCTATATTAAATTATTTAACCCCTAAAATACTAAACTATCCCTACCACTAAACCTAAGTCTAACCCTACAAATAGCCCTGAAAAGGGCTTTTTGCGTGGCATTGCCCCAAAGTAACAGCTCTTTTGCCAGCCCTTAAAAGGGCTTTTTGCGGGCCATGCCCCAAAGTAACAGCTCTTTTGCCAGCCCTTAAAAGGGCTTTTGGCGGGGCTTTGTCACAAAGTAAACTGCTCTTTTGCCTACAATCTACATCCCTCTACACCGCGGCCACGTATAATAAATGTATTAACCCCTAATCTAATCCCCCTACACCACCGCCAGCTATATTAACTATATTAACCCTAATTATATTAGGGTTCATATAGTTAATATCGTTATTATAATTATATATATATTAAGTATAATAAACCTATCTAACTCTAACATCCTAACTAAACTCTTATTAAAATAAATCTAATATTAATATTATTAATTAAAATATTCCTATTTAAATCTAAATACTTACCTATAAAATAAACCCTAAGATAGCTACAATATAATTAATAATTACATTGTAGCTATGTTAGGGTTTATATTTATTTTACAGGTAAATTGTTAATTATTTTAACTAGGTATAATAGCTATTAAATAGTTATGAACTATTTAATATCTACCTAGTTAAAATAATTACCCAATTGCCTGTAAAATAAATCCTAACCTAAGTTACAAATACACCTACACTATCAATAAATTAAATAAACTACAAATATCTATCTAAAAATACAATTAAATAAACCAAAATTCCCTGCCCTATTCTAAATTAAAACAAGTTCAAAGCTCTTTACCTTACCAGCCCTTAAAAGGGCCTTTTGTGGGGGCATGCCCCAAAGAATTCAGCTCTTTTGCATTTAAAAACATATACAATACCCCCCCCCATTACAACCCACCACCCACATACCCCTATTCTAAACCCACCCAAACCCCCCTTAAAAAAGCCTAACACTACCCCCCTGAAGATCTCCCTACCTTGTCTTCACCACACCGGCCGAACTCCTCATCCGATCCGGGCGATGTCTTGCTCCAAGCGGCAAAGAAGAATTCTTCCTCCGGCGATGTCTTCCTCCAAGCGGCAAAGAAGAATTCTTCCTCCGGCGAAGTCTTCCTCCAAGCGGCAGCAAAGTCTTCTTCCTTCCGGCAACATCTTCCATGAAGCGGCATCTTCAATCTTCTTTCTTCGCTCCGCCACCGCGGAGCATCCATCCCGGCCTGACGACTGAACGACGAATGAGGTACCTTTAAATGACGTCATCCAAGATGGCGTCCGCCGAATTCCGATTGGCTGATAGGATTCTATCAGCCAATCGGAATTAAGTTAGAAAAATCTGATTGGCTGATTGAATCAGCCAATCAGATTCAAGTTCAATCCGATTGGCTGAACCAATCAGCCAATCGGATTGAACTTGAATCTGATTGGCTGATTCAATCAGCCAATCAGATTTTTCTAACTTAATTCCGATTGGCTGATAGAATCCTATCAGCCAATCGGAATTCGGCGGACGCCATCTTGGATGACGTCATTTAAAGGTACCTCATTCGTCGTTCAGTCGTCGGCCGGGATGGATGCTCCGCGGTGGCGGAGCGAAGAAAGAAGATTGAAGATGTTGCCGGAAGGAAGAAGACTTTGCTGCCGCTTGGAGGAAGACATCGCCGGAGGAAGAATTCTTCTTTGCCGCTTGGAGCAAGACATCGCCCGGATCGGATGAGGAGTTCGGCCCGGTGTGGTGAAGACAAGGTAGGGGGATCTTCAGGGGGGTAGTGTTAGGCTTTTTTAAGGGGGGTTTGGGTGGGTTTAGAATAGGGGTATGTGGATGGTGGGTTGTAATGGGGGGGGTATTGTATATGTTTTTAAATGCAAAAGAGCTGAATTCTTTGGGGCATGCCCCCACAAAAGGCCCTTTTAAGGGCTGGTAAGGTAAAGAGCTTTGAACTTGTTTTAATTTAGAATAGGGCAGGGAATTTTTTTTATTTTGGGGGGCTTTATTATTTTATTAGGGGGCTTAGAATAGGTGTAATTAGCTTAAAAATCTTGTAATCTTTTTTTTATTTTTTGTAATTTAGTGTTTTTTTTTTTTTGTAATTTAGTTTAGTTTATTTAATTGTATTTTTAGATAGATATTTGTAGTTTATTTACCTTAATTTATTGATAGTGTAGGTGTATTTGTAACTTAGGTTAGGATTTATTTTACAGGTAATTGGGTAATTATTTTAACTAGGTAGATATTAAATAGTTCATAACTATTTAATAGCTATTATACCTAGTTAAAATAATTAACAATTTACCTGTAAAATAAATATTAACCCTAACATAGCTACAATGTAATTATTAATTATATTGTAGCTATCTTAGGGTTTATTTTATAGGTAAGTATTTAGATTTAAATAGGAATATTTTAGTTTATAATATGAATTAGATTAATTTAATATAAATTTAGTTAGGGGTGTTAGGGTTAGATAGAGTTAATATAGTTAATATAAATACTATAGTAACTATATTAACTATATTAACCCTAATATAATTAGGGTTAATATATATAATGTAATACCTATATTAACTATAATATACTTAGGGTTAATATAGATAATATAGCTGGCGGCGGGGTAGGTAGATTAAATTAGGGGTTAATCATTTTAATAGAGATGGCGGCGGTGTAAGGGGCTTACATTAGGGGTTAATAATATTAATATAGCTGGCGGCGGTATAGGGGGATTAGATTAGGGGTTAATAATTTTTATATAGGTGGCGGCGGTGTAAGGGGGTCAGATTAGGGGATAGATAAGGTAGATGGCGGCGGTTTTAGGGGCTCACAGTAGGGGGTTAGTTTATGTAGATGGCGGCGGGGTCCGGGAGCGGCGGTTTTAGGGGTTAATAACTTTATTAGGGATTTCGGGGGGGGGGGGGGGGATCGCGGTTGACAGGTAGATAGACATTGCGCATGCGTTAGGTGTTAGGTTTTATTTAGCAGATCGCAGGTGACAGGTAGATAGACATTGCGCATGCGTTAGGTGTTAGGTTTTATTTAGCAGATCGCAGGTGACAGGTAGATAGACATTGCGCATGCGTTAGGTGTTAGGTTTTATTTAGCAGATCGCAGGTGACAGGTAGATAGACATTGCGCATGCGTTAGGTGTTAGGTTTTATTTAGCAGATCGCAGGTGACAGGTAGATAGACATTGCGCATGCGTTAGGTGTTAGGTTTATTTTCTAGTTAGTTTAGGGAGTTACGGGGCTCCAATAGTCAGCGTAAGGCTTCTTACGGCTGCTTTTTGTGGCGAGGTGAAAATGGAGTAAGATTTCTCCATTTTCGCCACGTAAGTCCTTACGCTGCATATTGGATACCAAACTGCGCTGGTTTGGTATACCTGCCTATGGCCCAAAAAACTGCGGGCGACGGCAGAAATATACGGGCGTAACTTCTAGGTTACGCCGTATATGTGATACCAAACCAGCGTAAATATTGGCGTTGCCGGCTTTTGCGGGCGACGATTTTTATCGGATCGACCCCCAAGGGTGTAGTCATGATATGTATTCTTTTTTAATATCCTGATGTTATAAATATGATCTTTTCTTCCTATAACCAGTAAATGTTGCTTGACTTGTAGAACAAGCTGGAAGGAACTCTCTGGGTAGACATTGATGATGCAAAAGTATTCAAAATATTAGATTTAGAAGATATTGAACGCACTTTCTCTGCTTACCAAAGACAGCAGGTAATGTTTTATTTTGTTGTATATACAGATTTAAATTAGCTATAGTTTTTTTTTTCACAAATAGCCTGTGTTTTAAAGAAACTCAAAAGTATTTTATTTTTTTCCTTTGTTGCATTCAAAACACGTTATTTCAAAATGGATTACAATTACTGTCAGTTTCAGTTTAAACAGCTATTATTTCATTAGTTTTAATTCAAAATGTTAATATATGACCTAGCAGATATATTTATCTTTATGTTTTGATCTGCAGTTTTGTTTTTCCCCCCAACTTTATTTATAATAAAGACCCATCCCATGCATAGGAAACCATACATACGATATGTTTGCATTTTAAATAACAATATAGCTTTTTATAATTCACAATCCTGTTTTAGCTTTTCTTTATCTTGTGTCGTATACACTTGCATGAGTCTGAAATTACAGTACCTTAAAGTGATAAGTTCCTTATGTACCAAGAAGGCGGAATGATGAAATATTTAGGTCATTTACATAAAAGTAACAATTTCCAGAGTTTAATTTCTGGAAAATGTGCCAAAATAAATAACGAAAGTATATAACAAAGTTGTTGTGTTGCAGTTTTTTAAACTGCATAAAAATTCAACATTTTTATATTACAATTTCAAACAGTTTTTTAAAGGGACAGTCTACACCAAAATTATTGTTGTTTAAAAAGATAGACAACGCCTTTACTACCCATTTCCCAGCTTTACACAACCAACATTGTTATATCAATATACTTTATAATCTCTAAACCTGTCTGTTTCTAAGCCATTACAGACAGCCTCTTATCATATGCTTTTTTAATTAGCTTTTCACAAGTGCTAGTTCATGTGTGCCAAATAGGTAACATTATGCTCTCTCCCGTGATGTTGTGCATGACACTGCACTAATTGGCTGCAATGCAAGTCAATACATAATAAATAAATAGCCATGTGATCAGGGGGCTGTCAAGAGGTTTAGATACAGGGTAATCACAGAAGTAAAAAGTGTATTAATATAATAGTGTTAACTATGCAAAACTGGGGAATGGGTAATATAGGGATTAGCTATCTTTTAAAGCAATAACATTTTGGAGTAGTCTGTCTCTTTAAAGTCATCAGCAAACAATCTAAGACTGTTTAGTGACCCTTTAAACTTATTTTCTCCAACATAGGTGTGTCCGGTCCACGGCGTCATCCTTACTTGTGGGATATTCTCTTCCCCAACAGGAAATGGCAAAGAGCCCAGCAAAGCTGGTCACATGATCCCTCCTAGGCTCCGCCTACCCCAGTCATTCTCTTGCCGTTGTACAGGCAACATCTCCACGGAGATGGCTTAGAGTTTTTTAGTGTTTAACTGTAGTTTTCTATTATTCAATCAAGAGTTTGTTATTTTGAAATAGTGCTGGTATGTACTATTTACTCAGAAACAGAAAAGAGATGAAGATTTCTGTTTGTATGAGGAAAATGATTTTAGCAACCGTAACTAAAATCCATGGCTGTTCCACACAGGACTGTTGAGAGCAATTAACTTCAGTTGGGGGAACAGTGTGCAGTCTCTTGCTGCTTGAGGTATGACACATTCTAACAAGACGATGTAATGCTGGAAGCTGTCATTTTCCCTATGGGATCCGGTAAGCCATGTTTATTACGATCGTAAATAAGGGCTTCACAAGGGCTTATTAAGACTGTAGACTTTTCTGGGCTAAATCGATTCATTATTAACACATATTTAGCCTTGAGGAATCATTTTATCTGGGTATTTTTGATATAATAATATCGGCAGGCACTGTATTAGACACCTTATTTCTTAGGGGCTTTCCCAAAGCATAAGCAGAGTCTCATTTTCGCGCCGGTGTGGCGCACTTGTTTTTGAGAGGCATGGCATGCAGTCGCATGTGAGAGGAGCTCTGATACTTAGAAAAGACTTTCTGAAGGCGTCATTTGGTATCGTATTCCCCTTTGGGTTTGGTTGGGTCTCAGCAAAGCAGATACCAGGGACTGTAAAGGGGTTAAAGCTTAAAACGGCTCCGGTTCCGTTATTTTAAGGGTTAAAGCTTCCAAATTTGGGGTGCAATATTTTTAAGGCTTTAAGACACTGTGGTGAAAATTTGGTGAATTTTGAACAATTCCTTCATGTTTTTTCGCAATTGCAGTAATAAAGTGTGTTCAGTTTAAAATTTAAAGTGACAGTAACGGTTTTATTTTAAAACGTTTTTTGTACTTTCTTATCAAGTTTATGCCTGTTTAACATGTCTGAACTACCAGATAGACTGTGTTCTGAATGTGGGGAAGCCAGAATTCCTATTCATTTAAATAAATGTGATTTATGTGATAATGACAATGATGCCCAAGATGATTCCTCAAGTGAGGGGAGTAAGCATGGTACTGCATCATTCCCTCCTTCGTCTACACGAGTCTTGCCCACTCAGGAGGCCCCTAGTACATCTAGCGCGCCAATACTCCCATACTATGCAACAATTAACGGCTGTAATGGATAATTCTGTCAAAAACATTTTAGCCAAAATGAACCCTTGTCAGCGTAAGCGTGGCTGCTCTGTTTTAGTTACTGAAGAGCATGACGACGCTGATATTAATATCTCTGAAGGGCCCCTAACCCAATCTGAGGGGGCCAGGGAGGTTTTGTCTGAGGGAGAAATTACTGATTCAGGGAACATTTCTCATCAGGCTGAACCTGATGTGATTACATTTAAATTTAAGTTGGAACATCTCCGCATTTTGCTTAAGGAGGTATTATCCACTCTGGATGATTGTGAAAAGTTGGTCATCCCAGAGAAACTATGTAAAATGGACAAGTTCCTAGAGGTGCCGGGCTCCCAGAAGCTTTTCCTATACCCAAGCGGGTGGCGGACATTGTTAATAAAGAATGGGAAAGGCCCGGTATTCCTTTCGTCCCTCCCCCCATATTTAAAAAATTGTTTCCTATGGTCGACCCCAGAAAGGACTTATGGCAGTCAGTCCCCAAGGTCGAGGGAGCGGTTTCTACTTTAAACAAACGCACCACTATACCCATAGAGGATAGTTGTGCTTTCAAAGATCCTATGGATAAAAAATTAGAAGGTTTGCTTAAAAAGATGTTTGTTCAGCAGGGTTACCTTCTACAACCCATTTCATGCATTGTCCCTGTCACTACAGCCGCATATTTCTGGTTTGATGAACTGATAAAGGCGCTCGATAGTGATTCTCCTCCTTATGAGGAGATTATGGACAGAATCAATGCTCTCAAATTGGCTAATTCTTTCACTCTAGACGCCACTTTGCAATTGGCTAGGTTAGCGGCTAAGAATTCTGGGTTTGCTATTGTGGCGCGCAGAGCGCTTTGGTTGAAATCTTGGTCGGCTGATGCGTCTTCCAAGAACAAGCTACTAAACATTCCTTTCAAGGGGAAAACGCTGTTTGGCCCTGACTTGAAAGAGATTATCTCTGATATCACTGGGGGTAAGGGCCACGCCCTTCCTCAGGATCGGCCTTTCAAGGCAAAAAATAGACCTAATTTTCGTCCCTTTCGTAAAAACGGACCAGCCCAAAGTGCTACGTCCTCTAAGCAAGAGGGTAATACTTCTCAAGCCAAGCCAGCTTGGAGACCAATGCAAGGCTGGAACAAGGGAAAGCAGGCCAAGAAACCTGCCACTGCTACCAAGACAGCATGAAATATTGGCCCCCCGATCCGGGACCGGATCTGGTGGGGGGCAGACTCTCTCTCTTCGCTCAGGCTTGGGCAAGAGATGTTCTGGATCCTTGGGCGCTAGAAATAGTCTCCCAGGGTTATCTTCTGGAATTCAAGGGACTTCCCCCAAGGGGGAGGTTCCACAGGTCTCAGTTGTCTTCAGACCACATAAAAAGACAGGCGTTCTTACATTGTGTAGAAGACCTGTTAAAAATGGGAGTGATTCATCCTGTTCCATTAAGAGAACAAGGGATGGGGTTCTACTCCAATCTGTTCATAGTTCCCAAAAAAGAGGGAACGTTCAGACCAATCTTAGATCTCAAGATCTTAAACAAATTTCTCAAGGTTCCATCGTTCAAGATGGAAACCATCCGAACTATCCTTCCTTCCATCCAGGAAGGTCAATTCATGACCACGGTGGATTTAAAGGATGCGTATCTACATATTCCTATCCACAAGGAACATCATCGGTTCCTAAGGTTTGCATTCCTGGACAAACATTACCAGTTTGTGGCGCTTCCTTTCGGATTAGCCACTGCTCCAAGGATTTTCACAAAGGTACTAGGGTCCCTTCTAGCGGTGCTAAGACCAAGGGGCATTGCAGTAGTACCTTACCTGGACGACATTCTGATTCAAGCGTCGTCCCTCCCTCAAGCAAAGGCTCACACGGACATTGTCCTGGCCTTTCTCAGATCTCACGGCTGGAAAGTGAACGTGGAAAAGAGTTCTCTATCCCCGTCAACAAGGGTTCCCTTCTTGGGAACAATTATAGACTCCTCAGAAATGAGGATTTTTCTAACAGAGGCCAGAAAAACAAAACTTCTGGACTCTTGTCGGATACTTCATTCCGTTCCTCTTCCTTCCGTAGCTCAGTGCATGGAAGTGATCGGGTTGATGGTAGCGGCAATGGACATAGTTCCTTTTGCGCGCATTCATCTAAGACCATTACAACTGTGCATGCTCAGTCAGTGGAATGGGGACTATACAGACTTGTCTCCAAAGATACAAGTAAATCAGAGGACCAGAGACTCACTCCGTTGGTGGCTGTCCCTGGACAACCTGTCACAAGGGATGACATTCCGCAGACCAGAGTGGGTCATTGTCACGACCGACGCCAGTCTGATGGGCTGGGGCGCGGTCTGGGGATCCCTGAAAGCTCAGGGTCTTTGGTCTCGGGAAGAATCTCTTCTACCGATAAATATTCTGGAACTGAGAGCGATATTCAATGCTCTCAAGGCTTGGCCTCAGCTAGCGAGGACCAAGTTCATACGGTTTCAATCAGACAACATGACGACGGTTGCGTACATCAACCATCAGGGGGGAACAAGGAGTTCCCTAGCGATGGAAGAAGTGACCAAGATTATTCTATGGGCGGAGTCTCACTCCTGCCACCTGTCTGCTATCCACATCCCAGGAGTGGAAAATTGGGAAGCGGATTTTCTGAGTCGTCAGACATTGCATCCGGGGGAGTGGGAACTCCATCCGGAAATCTTTGCCCAAGTCACTCAGCTGTGGGGCATTCCAGACATGGATCTAATGGCCTCTCGTCAGAACTTCAAAGTTCCCTGCTACGGGTCCAGATCCAGGGATCCCAAGGCGGCTCTAGTGGATGCACTAGTAGCACCTTGGACCTTCAAACTAGCTTATGTGTTCCCGCCGTTTCCTCTCATCCCCAGGCTGGTAGCCAGGATCAATCAGGAGAGGGCGTCGGTGATCTTGATAGCTCCTGCGTGGCCACGCAGGACTTGGTATGCAGATCTGGTGAATATGTCATCGGCTCCACCTTGGAAGCTACCTTTGAGACGAGACCTTCTTGTTCAGGGTCCGTTCGAACATCCGAATCTGGTTTCACTCCAGCTGACTGCTTGGAGATTGAACGCTTGATTTTATCGAAGCGAGGATTCTCAGATTCTGTTATCGATACTCTTGTTCAGGCCAGAAAGCCTGTAACTCGAAAGATTTACCACAAGATTTGGAAAAAATATATCTGTTGGTGTGAATCTAAGGGATTCCCTTGGGACAAGGTTAAGATTCCTAGGATTCTATCCTTCCTTCAAGAAGGATTGGAAAAAGGATTATCTGCAAGTTCCCTGAAGGGACAGATTTCCGCCTTGTCGGTGTTACTTCACAAAAAACTGGCAACTGTGCCAGATGTTCAAGCCTTTGTTCAGGCTCTGGTTAGAATCAAGCCTGTTTACAAACCTTTGACTCCTCCTTGGAGTCTCAATTTAGTTCTTTCAGTTCTTCAGGGGGTTCCGTTTGAACCCTTGCATTCCGTTGATATTAAATTATTATCTTGGAAAGTTTTGTTTTTGGTTGCAATTTCTTCTGCTAGAAGAGTTTCAGAATTATCTGCTCTGCAGTGTTCTCCTCCTTATCTGGTGTTCCATGCAGATAAGGTGGTTTTGCGTACTAAACCTGGTTTTCTTCCGAAAGTTGTTTCTAACAAAAACATTAACCAGGAGATTATCGTACCTTCTCTGTGTCCGAAACCAGTTTCAAAGAAGGAACGTTTGTTGCACAATTTGGATGTTGTTCGCGCTCTAAAATTCTATTTAGATGCTACAAAGGATTTTAGACAAACATCTTCCTTGTTTGTTGTTTATTCCGGTAAAAGGAGAGGTCAAAAAAGCAACTTCTACCTCTCTCTCTTTTTGGATTAAGAGCATCATCAGATTGGCTTACGAGACTGCCGGACGGCAGCCTCCCGAAAGAATCACAGCTCATTCCACGAGGGCTGTGGCTTCCACATGGGCCTTCAAGAACGAGGCTTCTGTTGATCAGATATGTAGGGCAGCGACTTGGTCTTCACTGCACACTTTTACCAAATTTTACAAGTTTGATACTTTTGCTTCTTCTGAGGCTATTTTTGGGAGAAAGGTTTTGCAAGCCGTGGTGCCTTCCATTTAGGTGACCTGATTTGCTCCCTCCCTTCATCCGTGTCCTAAAGCTTTGGTATTGGTTCCCACAAGTAAGGATGACGCCGTGGACCGGACACACCTATGTTGGAGAAAACAGAATTTATGTTTACCTGATAAATTACTTTCTCCAACGGTGTGTCCGGTCCACGGCCCGCCCTGGTTTTCTTAATCAGGTCTGATAATTTATTTTCTTTAACTACAGTCACCACGGTACCATATGGTTTCTCCTATGCAAATATTCCTCCTTAACGTCGGTCGAATGACTGGGGTAGGCGGAGCCTAGGAGGGATCATGTGACCAGCTTTGCTGGGCTCTTTGCCATTTCCTGTTGGGGAAGAGAATATCCCACAAGTAAGGATGACGCCGTGGACCGGACACACCGTTGGAGAAAGTAATTTATCAGGTAAACATAAATTCTGTTTTTAACCCCTTTACGGAGCTTAAACATAGATATGCAGTGCAATAATAAAATTCTCTAGCTTATTGCAACATTTTACTTTTAAATTATTGTTTCCCTTTAAAATTGTTTTTGTTTTAACTTAGTCTTTGATCTATTTAAGTTTTTTTATTATTAAAGGGACACTAAACCCAATTTTTTTTCTTTCATAATTCAGATAGAGCATGCAATTATAAGCAACTTTCTAATTTACTCCTATTATCACATTTTCTTCGTTCTCTTGCTATCTCTTGCAGGCCCATTTTTGGTTGAGAACCTAGGTTATGCTTGCTTATTGGTGGGTAAATGTCAGCCTCCAATAAGCAAGCGCTATCCATGGTGCTGAACCTAAAATGGGCTGGCTGCTAAGATTTACATTCCTGCTTTTAAAATAACGATAGCAAGAGAATGAAGAACATTTGCTAATATGAGTAAATTAAAAAGTTGCTTATAATTGCATGCTCTATCTGAAGCATGAAAGAAAAAAAATTGGGTTCAGTGTCCGGTTAAACCCTTTTCCTATTAGAGGGTTATGCAGTTCTGGTTACCAAGGAGTTAAACTAAAAATGATTTCCTGTAATATCTCATCATTATAGCCTGTTCTTAATAAAGACTTCTAAATCCCCTGAATGATTTGCACGCTTTCACAATTACGCTTGTTCACGATATATTGACCTCACTTGATCCTGCGTTTCTGCCACATGCTAACTTATCCTGTTTCTTGCTGCTGACTATGCTATGGCTGCTCTCTGTCACTTTCACTTGCTGTGATCGCTGAATTGTGTGCAATGATTACCTTTCCATGCTTACGGTGCAGCTGCAGGAGTTCTTCATAACGAACAGCATCAAGCAGGTAAGTGAACCCCGGCTTAAGGCACAGCTAATGATCCAATTTATTTCATATTTTTATAAGCATTTATACATCAGAAGATCACAAGAAATATTTATAGTCTGCATTGTTTAAATCTTGCTTAAAAAAATGAAACATTTATAACACTTCTACAAAATCAATCTAGTTTAGTAGCTGCTGAGCCAATCGGGGGCGGCATATGTGCATAGCTATCTGTTACTGGCCATGTTCCGTTTAGGATCTTTAATGTATAGCCGCTATAGTGCTGACTTTAACTATGCGTTTAACTACTTTGCAGAAGTTAATCAAACCATGATCTTCAACCAATAGTACAATATATTTATCTCATTTCGGAGGAGTATTAAATCCATTAGACTTGCATAATCAAAAGACAATGCAACAGCATTTATAACTCTGAGAAATAGATTTTCTAGACCATAACATTTCATTATTTCTGGCCCCCAGTATCATGTGACAGCCATCAGCCAATCACAAATCCATATACACTGAACTAGGGCCACCCTTAGCATGTGTGGGGATCCGGGCAAGACACATTTATGGAGCCCCGCAGCCCCCTGTATGACCCACCCTTGTGCCAACATTCATTGTGTTTCATATAAAGAATAACACTATGTCGGTGCTCACCGCTGAAAGTTTTCATAGCCGGGTGGCATTATAAGGTAGTCAGGTGGGGGTCCGTGTAATACTCTGTAATTGTATTATAACATTTTCTGCTATACAAAGCACAAATGAATTGTATAATTTAACACACGTTTATTTAATGATAATTTGAGCAATAAACATTGAAAAATATTAATATTAGCTAATCTTAGTTTATTTTTGGCTATCATTTTAGCCGGGTGGTCAGGAAAATCTGCCGAGTGGTGTACCCATTAAAAAGGTCCTGGGGAGAACACTGACCATATATTACACCTCCTGATACCATAAACACTTCTTCATAACCTAAATACCTCATGTACATTGCACCCTCACCGCTAATGACAGTATGGGGCCCCCTAAAGAGCCGGCCCGTGGTGAGCGACCTTCCTGCTGTGAACGCTTGCACATGCTCAGTAGGAGCTTGTGCCACATAAAGTGTGCATATAAAAAGACTGTGCACAACTGTATAATGGAAGTAAATTAGAAATCTTCCTAAAACTTTTATCAGAATCATAAATTTAACTTTGTCTTTAGTGTCCCTTTAATCAGTTGTAATACAAGCTAATGCCCCTTTAATCAGTTATTTTACAAGCTAATGCCCATTTAATCAGTTATTTTACAAGCTAATGCCCCTTTAATCAGTTGTAATACAAGCTAATGCCCCTTTAATAAGTTATTTTACAAGCTAATGCTCCTTTAATCAGTTGTAGTACAAGCTAATGCCCCTTTAATCAGTGGTAGTACATGCTAATGTCCCCTTTAATCATTTGAAGTACACGCTAATGCCCCTTTAATCAGTTGTAGTACACACTAATGCCCCTTTAATCAGTTGTAATACACGCTAATGCCCCTTTAATCAGTGGTAGTACATGCTAATGTCCCCTTTAATCATTTGAAGTACACACTAATGCCCCTTTAATCAGTGGTAGTACACACTAATGCCCCTTTAATCAGTTGTAATACACGCTAATGCCCGTTTAATCAGTGGTAGTACAAGCTAATTAATGCCCCTTTAATCAGTTGTAGTACAAGCTAATGCCCCTTTAATCAGTTATTTTACAAGCTAATGCCCCTTTAATCAGTGGTAGTACACGCTAATGTCCCCTTTAATCAGTGGTAGTACACGCTAATGTCCCCTTTAATCAGTGGTAGTACACGCTAATGTCCCCTTTAATCAGTGGTAGTACAAGCTAATTAATGCCACTTTAATCAGTTGTAGTACAAGCTAATGCCCCTTTAATCAGTTGAAGTACACGCTAATGTCCCCTTTAATCAGTAGTAGTACACGCTAATGTCCCCTTTAATCATTTGTAGGACACGCTAATGCCCCTTTAATCAGTGGTAGTACAAGCTAATTAATGCCCCTTTAATCAGTTGTAGTACAAGCTAATGCCCCTTTAATCGGTTGTAGTACAAGCTAATGCCCCTTTAATCGGTTATAGTACAAGCTAATGCCCCTTTAATCGGTTATAGTACAAGCTAATGCCCCTTTAATCAGTTGTAGTACAAGCTAATTAATGCCCCTTTAATCAGTGGTAGTACACGCTAATGCCCCTTTAATCAGTGGTAGTACACACTAACGCCCCTTTAATCAGTTGTAATACACACTAATGCCCCTTTAATCAGTTCTAGTACAAGCTAATGCCCCTTTAATCATCAGTTGTAGTACATGCTAACACCCCTATAATCAGTTGTAGTGCAAGCTAATGCCCCTTTAATCAGTGGTAGTACACGCTAATGCCCCTTTATTCAGTTGTAGTACACACTAATGCCCCTTTAATCAGTTGTAGTACAAGCTAATTAATGCCCCTTTAATCAGTTGTAGTACAAGCTAATTAATGCCCCTTTAATCAGTTGTAGTACAAGCTAATGCCCCTTTAATCAGTGGTAGTACACGCTAACGCCCCTTTAATCAGTGGTAGTACACGCTAACGCCTCTTTAATCAGTTGTAATACACACTAATGCCCCTTTAATCAGTTCTAGTACAAGCTAATGCCCCTTTAATCATCAGTTGTAGTACATGCTAACACCCCTATAATCAGTTGTAGTACAAGCTAATGCCCCTTTAATCAGTTGTAATACACACTAATGCCCCTTTAATCAGTGGTAGTACACACTAATGCCCCTTTAATCAGTTGTAATACACACTAATGCCCCTTTAATCAGTTGTAATAAACGCTAATGCCCCTTAAATCAACTTGTTTGCGTAGAGTACCTGCCTCCGTTTGGTTAGGCGCCTGGATACACCCACTATCTCTGTCCTTTTGGTGATTGCTAGGTATCACCCCTCCTAGGCTAAAGGTACGCAAGTAGGCGCTTAGTCCATCTTCTATTAGTACACACTAATGCCCCTTTAGTCAGTGGTAGTACACGCTAATGCCCCTTTAGTCAGTGGTAGTACACGCTAATGCCCCTTTAATCAGTTGTAGTACACACTAATGACCCTTTAATCAGTTGTAGTACACACTAATGACCCTTTAATCAGTTGTAGTACACACTAATGACCCTTTAATCAGTTGTAGTACACACTAATGACCCTTTAATCAGTTGTAGTACACACTAATGCCCCTTTATTCAGTTGTAGTACACACTAATGCCCCTTTAATCAGTTGTAGTACACACTAATGACCCTTTAATCAGTTGTAGTACACACTAATGCCCCTTTATTCAGTTGTAGTACACGCTAATGCCCCTTTAATCAGTTGTAGTACACGCTAATGACCCTTTAATCAGTTGTAGTACACACTAATGACCCTTTAATCAGTTGTAGTACACACTAATGACCCTTTAATCAGTTGTAGTACACACTAATGACCCTTTAATCAGTTGTAGTACACACTAATGCCCCTTTATTCAGTTGTAGTACACACTAATGCCCCTTTAATCAGTTGTAGTACACACTAATGACCCTTTAATCAGTTGTAGTACACACTAATGCCCCTTTATTCAGTTGTAGTACACACTAATGCCCCTTTAATCAGTTGTAGTACACACTAATGACCCTTTAATCAGTTGTAGTACACACTAATGACCCTTTAATCAGTTGTAGTACACACTAATGACCCTTTAATCAGTTGTAGTACACACTAATGACCCTTTAATCAGTTGTAGTACACACTAATGACCCTTTAATCAGTTGTAGTACACACTAATGACCCTTTAATCAGTTGTAGTACACACTAATGCCCCTTTAATCAGTTGTAGTACACACTAATGACCCTTTAATCAGTTGTAGTACACACTAATGACCCTTTAATCAGTTGTAGTACACACTAATGACCCTTTAATCAGTTGTAATACACACTAATGACCCTTTAATCAGTTGTAGTACACACTAATGCCCCTTTATTCAGTTGTAGTACACACTAATGCCCCTTTAATCAGTTGTAGTACATGCTAATGCTATAGGTGCCAGCGCGTGATTCTGTTTGTGATCAGATAATAGGAGAGGGTTAATAAAATAACACGGCGCATATAGAGACACATGATGTGTGTGTGACATTAATGTCTGTACTGTTATTGTATGACGATTGCTGTTTGTGATCAGATAATAGGAGAGGGTTAATAAAATAACACGCGGCGCATATAGAGACACATGACGTGTGTGTGACATTAATGTCTGTACTGTTATTGTATGACGATTGCTGTTTGTGATCAGATAATAGGAGAGGGTTAATAAAATAACACACACGGCGCATATAGAGACACATGACGTGTGTGTGACATTAATGTCTGTACTGTTATTGTATGACGATTGCTGTTTGTGATCAGATAATAGTAGAGGGTTAATAAAATAACACGGCGCATATAGAGACACGTGTGTGTGTGTGACATTAATGTCTGCACTGTTATTGTATGACGATTGCTGTTTGTGATCAGATAATAGTAGAGGGTTAATAAAATAACACGGCGCATATAGAGACACGTGTGTGTGTGTGACATTAATGTCTGCACTGTTATTGTATGACGATTGCTGTTTGTGATCAGATAATAGTAGAGGGTTAATAAAATAACACACACGGCGCATATAGAGACACATGATGTGTGTGTGACATTAATGTCTGTACTGTTATTGTATGACGATTGCTGTTTGTGATCAGATAATAGGAGAGGGTTAATAAAATAACACGGCGCATATAGAGACACATGACGTGTGTGTGACATTAATGTCTGTACTGTTATTGTATGACGATTGCTGTTTGTTTGGATAGTTCTTTGTCTGCTGTGTATTCGCCACAGGCAACTGTTGTGGTGATGAATTAAGAGTAAACGCTGATATGAAATGACAGCTAGTTCAAGTCTTGACACATTTATTTCAAATCTAAGAGCTCATCGAATAAATGTAGGAGACCAAAGTTCTCAGCTATGCCTACTCCGAACAGTCAGTCACATGTATAAGGAAATATTCGCCCCTTGGCTGCCACAGATAAGGAGAGAATAATCATCAACCCCTTGACAGCATATGCGATTAACCCATATTTGGCCAAAACAAATCCCCCTTGGCTGCCAAGAGCACAGTGATTAGCCCTTTGACTGCCAGAACTATTTATAATCTGTCATCTGTCTATAACAAAGTCCTTTGACTGTCACCTGTCACAAACGCAAAAGCAGTGATTAACCACTTGGCTGTAAGTATTAATTCAGATAGAGCATGTCATTTTAAACAACTTTCTAATTTATTTCTGTTAACAAATTTGCTTTGTTTTCTAAGTATCTTTTGTTGAAGAGTAAATTTAGTTAGGCTGATAGGAGCTTGTGTCTTAAAGGGACACTGTAGTCAGAAATGATATGGCAATCACACACGAGTATACATATAAATCAAGCATTTTCTAATGTGGATTCTGTATAAATATGTACCGTTTTTAAAATATATATGTTTAAAATAATACATTTTTGCAAACCCACTTCTTTGTCAGACTTTACGGATTCCCAATCCGTGCTCACAACTGCAGTTGTAAGATGGCGACATTTAGACGCATTGCGCATGCGTGAGTTAGCGCAATGTCATGGGCATACATTTTTTTTCAGGTTCGCTATGATGTAGGCTTGATTGCCGCAATATGCGCATGCAATGGGAATTAGATGGTATTGCGCATGCGTTTAACACAGATAATGAATTTAAAACAAAAACAATAGATACAATTGGCAGTTTGGTTAGTCCTTAGACGGCCCACATTTGTGGGCTGGATGACGTGATGTCATCGTAATGAAATAAAATATAATTTTATGGAAAAACTGAGCTTTGTTTTAAACAATAAGAAGGTAAATTACATTGCTATAATAGTTTATATGCAAAATGTATGTTCCGTTTTACATTAAAAACAAAAAAGTTTGTAATCCTAAGCAGTCTGGCAGCAGTGTGTGCAACTATGTATCACATTGCTTAGAAACAATGTTGCAGACACTGCTGCCAGATGGCTAAAGACACGTGCACACTACTGAAGTCATCTAGGATTACTCTTTAACAAAGGATACCAAGAAAACTAAGCAAAATTTGATAATAGAAGTAAATTGGAAAGTTTTTCAAATGTATTGCTCTACCCAGTCCTTTTGTCTTTACCGTTTCTTTTTAAGCTTCTAAGATTTCATCCTCTATAAAAAGTTTTCAAGTCCAGTACAGATCTTATGGTCAGATCAGAGAAATCTAAAAGTCTTAATATTGTTTTATTCATATTACTCCCACAGGTGCTCTCACGAAGGGAAACATTTAATACATCGGTATTTGCTTTTTTACAAATAACTGCATTTAGTAATACAATTAACAAGAATTACTCTGTTTACAAATAATGGGTTATTTCAGGTGTGTTATGTTAATGGGTCATTGCACTTAAAAAGGTTCTGTCATTTATATTAAAAATGTGGTGTTTAAACCCCCTGACAATTTTTTTTGTCTGAATACATATAAAGTAAAAACGATTTATTTTTAAACTAGCACACTAGTATTACTTGTGAATTTCATACTAATGCAACATGACAGGAAGTGCCCGCCGTCCAGTAAGCGTTAGTAGGAAGTGCCCGCCATCCAGTAAGCGTTAGTACGAAGCGCCTGTCGCCCAGTGAGCGTTAGTAGGAAGTGCCTGTCGCCCATTGAGTGTTAGTAGGAAGTGCCCGTCGCCCATTGAGCGTTAGTAGGAAGTGCCCGCCATCCAGTAAGCGTTAGTAGGAAGTGCCCGCCATCCAGTAAGCGTTAGTAGGAAGTGCCCGACATCCAGTAAGCGTTAGTAGGAAGTGCCTGCCATCCAGTAAGCGTTAGTAGGAAGTGCCCACCGTCCAGTAAGAGTTAGTAGGAAGTGCCCGCCATCCAGTAAGCGTTAGTAGGAAGTGCCCGCCATCCAGTAAGCGTTAGTAGGAAGTGCCCGCCATCCAGTAAGCGTTAGTAGGAAGTGCCCGCCATCCAGTAAGCGTCAGTAGGAAGTGCCCGCCATCCAGTATGCATTAGTAGGAAGTGCCCGCCGTCCAGTAAGCGTTAGTAGGAAGTGCCCGCCGTCCAGTAAGCGTTAGTAGGAAATGCCCGCCATCCAGTAAGCGTTAGTAGGAAGTGCCCGCCATCCAGTATGCGTTAGTAGGAAGTGCCCACCATCCAGTAAGCGTTAGTAGGAAGTGCCCGCTATCCAGTGAGCATCAGTAGGAAGTTCCCGTCGCCCCATGAGTGCTAGGAAGTGCCCGTCGCCCGGTGAGCATCAGTAGGAAGTGCCCGTCACCCAGTGAGCATCAGTAAGAAATGCCCGTCGCCCGGTGAGCATCAGTAGGAAGTGACCGACGGTCGGTGAGCATCAGTTGAAAGTGCCTGTTTCCCAGTGAGCATCAGTAGGAAGTGCCTGTCGCTCGGTGAGCATCAGTAGGAAGTGCCCGTCGACCAGTGCGCGTCAGTAGGAAGTGCCCGTCGCCCAGTGAGCGTCAGTAGGAAGTGCCCGTCGCCCAGTGAGCGTCAGTAGGAAGTGCCCGTCGCCCAGTGAGCGTCAGTAGGAAGTGCCAGTCGCTCAGAGAGTATCAGTAGGAAGTGCCTGTCGCCCAGTGAGCGTTAGTAGGAAGTGCCTGTCGCCCAGTGAGCGTTAATAGGAAGTGCCCGCCGTCCAGTGAGCATCAGTAGAAAGTGCCTGTCACCCAGTGAGCATCAGTAGAAAGTGCCTGTCACCCAGTGAGCATCAGTAGAAAGTGCCTGTCACCCAGTGAGCATCAGTAGGAATTGCTCGTCACCCAGTGAGCATCAGTAGGAAGTGCCCGTCGCCCAGTGAGCGTCAGTAGGAAGTGCCCGTCGCCCAGTGAGCGTCAGTAGGAAGTGCCCGTCACCCAGTGAGCATCAGTAGGAATTGCTCGTCACCCAGTGAGCGTCAGTAGGAAGTGCCCGTCGCCCAGTGAGCGTCAGTAGGAAGTGCCCGTCGCCCAGTGAGCGTCAGTAGGAAGTGCCCGTCGCCCAGTGAGCGTCAGTAGGAAGTGCCAGTCGCTCAGAGAGTATCAGTAGGAAGTGCCTGTCGCCCAGTGAGCGTTAGTAGGAAGTGCCTGTCGCCCATTGAGCGTTAATAGGAAGTGCCCGCCGTCCAGTGAGCATCAGTAGAAAGTGCCTGTCACCCAGTGAGCATCAGTAGGAAGTGCCTGTCACCCAGTGAGCATCAGTAGGAAGTGCCCGCCGTCCAGTGAGCATCAGTAGAAAGTGCCTGTCACCCAGTGAGCATCAGTAGGAAGTGCCTGTCACCCAGTGAGCATCAGTAGGAAGTGCCTGTCGCCCAGTGAGCGTTAGTAGGAAGTGCCTTTCGCCCAGTGAGTGTCAGTAGGAAGTGCCTGTCGCCCAGTGAGCGTTAGTAGGAAGTGCCTGTCGCCCAGTGAGCGTTAGTAGGATGTGCCTGTCGCCCAGTGAGCGTTAGTAGGATGTGCCTGTCGCCCAGTGAGCGTTAGTAGGATGTGCCTGTCGCCCAGTGAGCGTTAGTAGGAAGTGCCTGTCGCCCAGTGAGCGTTAGTAGGAAGTGCCTGTCGCCCAGTGAGCGTCAGTAGGAAGTGCCTGTCG